>NC_140922.1:36068132-36318132 GCF_045865225.1 Trachurus japonicus | reverse complement strand
CCTTCTCAATATTTTTCAACACCTCACCGCCGCTTCAAGCTGTAACCATTTACATCAGTGACACTTTTAACTGAACAGTTCTAGTTTGTGATAAAGACTCTAGACCACTATGATACAACAGAATTAAAAATAGGCTGGGATAATAAATCAAAGGAAAAGTTTATAAAAAAAAAAAAACATTGCTCCACTCTCAAAAAACAAAAACAACAATCTTCTTTTCTTTTTTATGTACCAGTTCCTCTTTGTTTTTTAATAAAATGAATAAATTCACACACTTTCACAATGTTTTTTAGGACTCAAACTCTTGGACAGCTAATTCAGAAAAAATACCTTCAAAATTTAAGACTTTATAAAGTCATGAAAAGACTTTTTAATACTTTTTAAGGGTCTTAATTTTCCCAAAATTGATTTATCACCTTTTAATACTTTTCAAGACCCCGCGGATACCCTGTAATTACAAAAATGTCCACACATAAATAGTAATGTTTGTCCAATCATTGGTTTTATAAACTTTACAAACATCAGATTAGTCTAAACGGTGATATAGTGACATGAAAAATGAGATAAATATAGTGAAACTCTTGTTCTCATGCTGGTTTTCTACCAGGAAGTAGTTGCTCTGTCTCCTCCTGTTGTGCTAATAAAGTTGTGAAGATTCAAAGTGAGAACAGAACAGACAGAAGGAGCCGTTTGTACAGACTGTGGTTAGTGAACTAACGACAACACTGAGACGCGTACACATTCCACACACACACACACACACACACACACACACACACACACACACACACACACACACACACACACACACACACACACACACACACACACACACACACACACACACACTCTGTCTGGCTTAACTCTTAGCCCCGCCCCTTTCCTGTGTTGCAGACAAAACAACCAGCCGCCCTTCCTCCTCCTCCTCCTCCTCCTCCTCCTCCTCCTCCTCCTCCTCCTCCTCATGGAGACACTCTGCTCACTGGATTCATCTGATTATGGGATGTTTGTGTAGTTTTCTTGTGTAGCTGTGTGTAGTTTCTTCCGTGTGTTTTAAACAGCCAGACCTCATCTGGTCTGATCGGGTCTGGCTGTCTAAAAGTGTTAACTCATTGAGTGCCGCGCTCCTTTCCAAAGTTTTAGTCAAGTGTACCGGCAAATTAGACCATATTTGACTTTTTATTTTAGAGCCATAGTGTATTCTATATTATTGCCACCAACACATACTGTAGCTCATTTGAAAGGTTTAACTTTATCCTTCAAATGGCCACAAACCGTTTGTTTCTACGTGCCTCCGTTCCTGAGAAAAGTCAAGCTAAACATGGCTGGGTTTCACCAAAATCCCTCCTTTTTTTCTAGAAAAGGAGATAGAGCGTCTTTTATGAAAGGTGCGCTGTTTGTGTCTGTCGCTCTTCTCACACTCGCATTTCTGGATCAAAGGGCTCGTATAAGATAAATATACACAACAATTGTTGTTCTATTCACTAAACCACCATCGGGGGCGGGGGGGGCGCCACTAAACAGCAATAACACAGACGCACCGTGCCGTGTCACAGCCTCTCGCCGCGGAACGTGAGGCTCTGTCGGCCACAGCGGCTCGCGAACACCGGTCCCGCCGGTGGTCGCGGTCCTTCTGTGGTACGGGTCGGTGGTGCCGGTCTGCTTTGACCCAGAGACCATCAGATTTTACCGCGGGAGGACTTTGGGGAGGACACGGTGTTGCTCCAGATGAAGACCGGGCGGGACAGTGGGCTGAGAGCTTCCTGGTTCAGCTCCCAGCTGCTGCAGCCTCGCAGGTGAGAGCGGAGCAGCAGCGGAGCAGCTGCGCTGCATCTGCATGCAGAACTCCGTTTGCAGAAGCTGAGTTATGATAAAAACTTCCAGATCATGAGCTGTCATGTGACTTTGATCGTCATCTATTTCAGTTCTCCTCGTCGTAGAGTCCCCAAATTTACATATAATGTGTATTAAAGTGTCTATTTTCATAATTTAAAAAAAAAGCAAAAAACGAAAAATTTCGTTTTTGGCACTCAACGCATGGGAACGAAAAACGAGAAATTACGTGGTTGGCACTCAATGAGTTAAAAAGAAAATTTAAAAAAGGGAAATATACAATAGATTAGTCAAATACATTGTGAATATTTCCCCATGTGTTTCAAATTCAAACTCAAAATTTCAATTTCAAATTTCATTAAATTCTCCAGTAGTTGGGAAAATGTCTTAATTTGTGGAATAATCAAAAATGAACTTAACTTTATTTACTTTATCACTGTTATAGTTTCAAAATCAGGTGCAAAATATAAATCAATGAATGTATAAATATATACCACATGATAAATGTTGTTTATTTGACCAGTTTGAATTGAATCTAAATCCCATGTTGCTCCTGAATCCACCAAACTGCTGGATCAAAGTTTCCCTGATCGGACTACAAAGTTCTGATCAACACAAACTGAGGTTTGATCCAGATTAAAACTGAGACTGATCTGGTTTTAGTTTAGAAACAAGATCTGATCTGATCAATGATCCAGAATCTGATTACCTGTAGATTACCTTTTTACAACTGGGCTGTGGAGGCAACGACAGCAGGTTCTGGTTCTGGTTCTGGTTCTGGTTCTGGTTCTGACAGATAATGAGCTTTTACTTTATATTCTGGATTTGTGCGCGCAAGAGACCCACATCTGAATGGCCCACACACACACACACACACACACACACACTAGGTCTGTCACTTTTTATTCGACATTCGAATATTCATTTGAATGTTTATGGAGGTTATTTTCTATCATAAATCAAGAGCATATTATGTTGATTTGAGAGCATTACTTTTTGATTTGACGTTCAGAAAACTCTGCTCTCATATTCAAATTTACTCTGCTCGCGCTCAAACTATGTGCTCGATGTTTAAACCTGTGCTCTCGGATTCAAAGTTGCCCTGCTCGTGCTCAAACTGTGTGCTCGCACTTGGTCACAGCTGCCTGCGCAGAGTGTTTCCTCTTGCGCGGAGGAAAGTCCTGCTCTCGGATCTCTGCTCTGCTCACGGAGTTTCTGTCAACTGTCAACCAATAGAAGACCGGCTACTGTTGACCAATCAGATCATCCCTACTTCTATGCTTCTTTGTGGGTGCGTTCACTGTAATTCAAGGAGATGGTGGGTTACCATGTGTGATTAAAAACATGATCACGCATGGTAACCCACCATCTCTTGTTAAGCGTTTCAATGAAAAAAAAAAAAAAATCATAAAAATCAAATAGCATAACATGAGGGTGCCGGCAGGGCCGGGATTCGAACCAGCGGTCCCATGATCAACAAAAAGAGCTACTGTCATCTGCCTTAACCACTGTACCATCACAGCACTTACAAGTGACACTTGGCATTTAGACTATAAAACATATATACCGATGAACGTGGATAGAAAAAGAAACATACATAAGGCACCCATCCGCTACTACTGCTAGTTTGTGTTTATATAGCTACCTATTGTAATGAAAAGCACGGGCGCTCGTGTATTAATTAACTGATATTTTATTCCAAAAGTTGTCAAAACATAAAGGGAGCCGCCACATTTAACAGCCTGTGGGGCGGAAATAGATAAACCCGGTAGAAAGAGTGCCCGCCCGTATGTGACGCTCCTTGAATTACAGTGAACGCACCCACAAAGAAGCATAGAAGTAGGGATGATCTGATTGGTCAACAGTAGCCGGTCTTCTATTGGTTGACAGTTGACAGAAACTCCGTGAGCAGAGCAGAGATCCGAGAGCAGGACTTTCCTCCGCGCAAGAGGAAACACTCTGCGCAGGCAGCTGTGACCAAGTGCGAGCACACAGTTTGAGCACGAGCAGGGCAAACTTGAATGCGAAAGCAAAGTTTGAGCACGAGCAGGGCAACTTTGAATCCGAGAGCACAGGTTTAAACATCGAGCACATAGTTTGAGCGCGAGCAGAGTAAATTTGAATATGAGAGCAGAGTTTTCTGAACGTCAAATCAAAAAGTAATGCTCTCAAATCAACATAATATGCTCTTGATTTATGATAGAAAATAACCTCCATAAATGTTCATTCGAATGTGGGGGGAAAAGTTCGTAATGACCTGCTCGATATGCAGGCTGCAGCAGAGATTCTCTATTTACCGTCTTTGGCTGCAGTGCCCGGTGCCTGCATAGCGCCCATGGATGTATTATATTAACGATAGAAACGGAGCCAGTTTACTTTCTGTGCCCATATTAACCGCTGGTGTGGTGTCGCGGTGTGCAGCTCCGCGGCCGGCTCGTGCCCTGCAGCGTCTGGTCTATTTTGTGTGAGAGCTGCGAGCGATCGCGTCAAGCTGGGCAGGAAGTCAAACATGAAACAACGAGAGTATCCGGTCAATTTTCAAAATACAACACCGCGACTGTGTGTGCTGCGGCGGCGCGGGGGGGGGGGATCATATTCGAATATATCCGAACAAATTACGGGTCATTCAATATTCGTTCTAACCTCATTTTAACCAAGGTGGCGGCCACAATCCGCCCGGCGGCTCGCCTTTGACTTCAGCGTCAACTTTTTTAAAATTTTGCAGCAAGACATGCTGTCATCACTCCGTCTTCTTTCTCTTTCCCTCTGGGACGCACTGGCCGCGCAGGGTAAACTAACGATCTGATTGGCTCATTGAGTGAAGCAGTTGTATTGACCTATAGCTGAGCCCGCTGTCCCATCGGAAAACAATGCTCCAGGAAAATGATCATTCATTTATTAGAGATCGGTCTCGGGTCTGGATCGAACCATCAGGTCCGCCATTTCTTTGATGCCTGACATAGAGGCTTGTTTATGCCGTTACGTGCAGCGGCTGTCGTCCGTCTGCCGTCTGCCCAATTTCACGTGAATGCAGCATGAAAAATACCATTGAGTTGCTTGAGATACACAACCACAACGCTAGATGGGAGGAATTCCTACACAATGTCCCTTTAATCAAGGAGGGACAATACCTAATACTTCCAGTCAGGGCCTGAAGTTAAGTTTTTTGGCCACCAGCCACTGTGGCAGGTAGATTTTGAAATCTACCTGCCACAGTGGTTTTTTACCAAACCAAAATGTTTGTTGCCTAAAATAAACAGTATTCTTTTCGTTGTATTTTCAAGCACCTGAATAGTGTAATTATTTTCTTTTTTCTTTTTATTTATTTTACTTTTTTTTTTAGTTACAATATTCAACCTGACCGTCCCTGCTGCTCATACTGTAACGTACATGTACAGTTGGTAGTGATTCCATCAACGTCAGGACAATTGAGGGAAAACCCTGCCTTCACCTCCCAAACGACAGCTGTCAGACAACTTTCCAGCGCAGCCACGAGCCGCGAGTGATCCCGTCAAGCCGGGCAGGAAGTCGCACAAAGAAACAGCGAGAGAATCAGGTTAATTTTCAAAATAAAACACAGCGATTGACAAATGCAATGATGTGAACGGGAGGGCTCCGGCTCGTACATGACTTCCGTTGCTCGGCGCTTCGCAGCGATTCCGCAGCCGGTTTACCGCGTGTATAATGTCAACGTCAGTCAGAGGAGTCGACACGGTCCGCCGGGCAAAGTTGTATTTTTTCAGTACTCACGGTAGGCTACCGGGAAAAAAAAAGGCAGGTACACATAGGCTACCTGATTGGTCAACAACACAACACTTGGTCAGTATTGTGTTGTCTTATTGGCTACACGCCAATGTGGCAGGTAGATTGACATTTTCAACCGCCAATCACAAAAGTTACCCGCATTTGGCGTGTCGGCGGGTGCCAATTTCATGCCCTGCTTCCAGTCATCGGTATGATAGAGGCTAAAAACAGACTATTTTCATGAAGAGTAGAAAACACAGTTTGGTTTTACGAAAGTAAAGAAATCATTGTTACAAAACATGAGCAGCTCTCGGCCATTTTCATTTTGTGAACGTAGCTCCTGGTCCACGCCCACATCTCTGACATCATCTCTGACATCATCTCTGACATCATCCTCAGTGAACAGGTGGAGGTGTTGTGTGTGTGTGTGTGTTATATCCATAAATGTAAATGGTCGTCCAAAAAACCATATTTTTATGAGTTTAAAATAGAAATCAGATATTACATGCAGCTATTACAAAATATGAAAGACAGAAAAGCTATAAAAACCTTAGAATATTATAAATTATTGCAAACAACTATTTAATAATACCTATAATATATGTATTGTATTATATATATTATGTTATGTAGTAATATAGTATATATATGATATATATGATGTAGTATATATATATATATATCAATATATAATAATATAGTGTTGTTGGTACGCCTTTCAGTGTATATATGTATATATTTTTGTTTGTCTATTCATTGTATGTTTATTGTCTGAATACTTGTATGTTTGTATATATAAATGTTTAATAAAAAAATAAAAAAAAAGGTTGTGTGTGTGTGTGTGTGTGTGTGTGTGTGTGTGTGGTTGCCGTGGCGACCGCCTACCTGCAGCCGTCCGTCCAGCGTCCTCTGGATGGTGACGCAGCTGCTGGGCTGGAGGCCGTTGGTGGTAACCGCGGTGATGAGCGCGTCCAGCTCGTCCTTCTTCTCCTTCAGCTTCTTCACCAGGCTCTCGATCGCCCGCTTGGCGAAGCCCTCGTTCTCTCCTCCTCCGCCGCGGTCGCCGACGGCAACAACGCTGCCGCCGCCGCCGCCGCCGCCCCCCTGGCGGTGACACATGAGGCTGTGGACGATGCTGAGGCAGGCGTCGCCGCTGCTGGGGGCCGAGCCGAGCACCGACATCCTCATCTGGAGGGAAACCATGACAACCAACCACTCATTCATCAATTAATTCCAAAAACGCCCCTCAGGACGGCGCTAGCCACCGCTTTATTTTCCCATCATCCACTGCGTCACACCACAACAGAAGTCGGTTTTCAACTTCCGTTTCATCCCATAGTAGCATTCTAGTGAGCGGCTAACTGGTAGCATTAGCAGCTAACTGGTAGCGTTAGCCACCGGTGTAGACACCAAATGTGGGGGCTCCGGGCTGCCAAAACCGTTTTGACTAAATCTGATGTTTGTTAAGTCTATAAAACAAATTATTGAACAAACATTAGGCTACTATTTCTGTGTGCACGATTTTGTAATTAGTCATGGTTATCGTAGTTGTTAGCTTTGCTGCTACAGCTAACAGCAGCAGCAAACTAATCAATCAGGACGTCAGCTGTTAAAACCCTCCCGTTGTGGGACACGACATGAAACTACTCCAGTTAGCTCAGTCATGTTGGAACTAGGATATCCGCTGGAGAAAATATTTATTTCATGGACCGTTTAATGAGTTATTTAAGACACTGCTAACAGCTAACAGCTAACGGTTAGCCCAGCTAACGTTAATCTAAATGTAATGAATGGAGTGTCATGGCGACACCCAGCGTCGTTCTCCGGAAAGTGGTGGATAGAGCTGCCAAAACTACGAAAAATATTTTTAAGAAATCATTCATACTGCATGCAATCACAATATTAAATTCACAAATGCATTTCAGGACACTTTGGAGCTCTGTATATATCACCTTTTTACTCTTTTATTCTTTTACTCTTTTGCTATGCTATTTATTGTGTGTTATTGTGTTGTATTTTATGTGGTCTTATGCGGTGAAGCCAAAGACACATTTCCACATTGTGGACAATAAAGATATTGAATTGAATTGAATTGAATTGAATTAAACACTCACACGGTGAAGCTGTTTCACTACATTACATCATGTCTCTGACACACACACGCACGCATGCACACACAGTCTTGATCTCACTGATCAGTCTGAGAACCAATCAGCTTTCAGCTTTCAACCTGGCATCGATTACTTAGGTTCATGCCTCAATACAGGTAGAGACAGACAGGTAACAAAAACAGAATCATAACTGTATGTATTTTTAATGTGTCATGTCATTGGTATGATTTTAGATGTATTGTACATTTTATAATGTTGTTATGTAACTTTGATGTCTTTCTTCTTACCTTCTTGTTTCTACTAAAAGCCTAGTAGGGACGGGAGTGTGAAACTAGCTTCAGCTCTAATCTCTGTCTGCAGAACATCAGTCACATCGACCTGTTTGTAACGAGTAGAAGTGTCACTATGTTAATTAACCTGCATTGTCCCGATCAAAGAAACAGAATTAAATTAAAGGTAGAGACAGACAGGTAGAGAGACAGAGACAGATTGTATTGGAGGCTATATATGTGTATATGTTGAAATGTTTCATATTGGATATTTGTTATATTGAAATATCTTTGTAAATAGTTTGTAAAATGCTTCTGTTCATGCCAATAAAGCTGTTTGAATTGAATTGAACTGACAAGTAAAGACAGACAGACAGACAGAGATAGACAGGTGGAGAAACAGAGATAGACAGGTAAAGAAAGAGACAGGTATAGAGTCTGTGGTGAATCAACAGTTGTAACCCTGTAAACAGTCTGAGCAGCTCCACTCACCAGACTGAGCTCTGTCCTCTGTCCTCTGTCCTCCAGCTGAGACCTGAGGTCCTCTATGAGACGGAGAGTCCCACACAGACACGGACTGACACACACACACGCTGAGACTGAGTCTGAGACTGAGCTCTGTCCTCGTCCTCTCTCTGTGATCCAGACTGACTGAGGAGGGGAGGAGGAGAGGAGGGGGGGGGAGGGAGGTGTCATGGCCCGACAGCCAGACATAACAGGAAGTCAGCCGATACCTAGAGCTGGAGTTGGAGAATAAGAGCAGCTGGAGGAGGAGAGGAGGAGGAGAGGAGAGGAGAGGAGGAGGAGAGGAGAGGAGGAGAGGAGGGGGAGAGGAGGAGGGGGAGAGGAGGAGAGGAGGGGGAGGAGATTTTTTTGATTTTTTAAAACCAAACTTTAATTATCAGTCCATACTATGTCACACAACTCTATCAAATTCAATCACACACTTGTGACAGAGAAAAACAGAGGAGAAGAGAGGAGGAGAGGAGAGGAGATGGGGAGGAGGAGAAGAGAGGAGGAGAGGAGAGGAGGAGGTAGGGAGAGGAGGAGGAAAGGAGGAGAGGAGGAGGTAGGGAGAGGAGGAGGAAAGGAGGAAAGGAGGAGGAGGAGAGCAGGAGCTGCTGCTGAGGAGAGGAGGAGAGGAGGAGGAGAGGAGGGGAGAAGGAGGAGGAGCTGGGGGAGAGGAGGAGAGGAGAGAGGAGGAGGAGAGGAGAGGAGGAGGAGAGGAGGAGGAGAGGAGGAGGAGGAGGAGGAGGAGAAGAGGAGGAGAGGAGAGGAGGGCAGCTGGCCCAGAGACTCTGCTCCTCTGGCTGACTGACAGGTTTTCACAATAAAAGCACTGGACTTAGCTTCAGACTACAGCTGAAAACAAGTCATTATTAATACAGCCAATGAAAACTAGTCAACCCACCCCCCCTTTTTTTTCTTTCTTTTCTTTAAATTATTATTATTACAACATTTTTGTTTTTAAAACATGTAAAGTACTTTTGCTAATGTTGAACGCAGGTCAAGGTTAATGGAGGAATGTGTTGTACAAGTGTAATTTACAAAGATCTAGTCCAAAACTAAATCAGAAAAGACTTTAAAATAACGTGAATCAAGTATAACTGTATATATATTATACATTATACATCTCCTCTGAAGAAAAAAATAAAAATAAACTGGCCTTCACTTTGAAAAAATCAAAGTAAAACAGACAGGTGAAGCCAGCAGGTATCAGATTAACAGATTAACAGGTAATTTACAAAGGCTTTAAATCAATCTTTAGTGTTTGATGGATCTCACTCACCAAGAAAACTAACTTCACAGCTTCTCTACTGGATGCACTTGTTGCTACAACGTCACCTTTTATTTTGAAGGGCTGTAGCCGGAAACACGTTGCTATCTTCTTCCGACAGTCTGTGGTTAGATAGAAAGTTTGTTTGTGCGCGTGACTTCTGTAAAAGTTTCAAATTATATTCACTGAACTTGTCTGCCATTATAACTTGTTCTATATATATTTTTAATTATTTTTTTATTTTATTTTAATGTCATTTTTATAATTTATTTCCTTTATTAGACTTATTTATTTATATACTTATAATTTTGTCATTTTTATATTTCTTGTATTATTTATCCACTATATATTATGTATTTAAATGTTTTGATAATGTTTGTCCTTATATCATTTCGTTGTGTGCTTTTGTCATGTCTTGGAATGTCTGTCGCTTTGTTTTTTTGTTCCTTTTTCAATTGTTCATGATATTTGATGATAAATAAAGTTGAAAAAAAAAAAAGACTTGGATCTCACCAAGAAAACTAACTTCACAGCTTCTCTACTGTATGAATGCACTTGTTACAACGTCTCCTTTTATTTTGAAGGGTTGACTGTCTGTGGTTAGAGAGTTTGTTTGTGGGCGTGACTTCTGTAAAAGTGTGAGAGCCAATCAGAGCTCTCCTCTCCAGTGCTCTACCGGCATCTAGTGGAGAATTTAGCGCGGTGCAGTTAACCAGGAAAACACAACAGAATCGGTGTAATAATCAATAATCAATAACCAATGTTTCTGCAGTGAACATTCGTTAGATCATTTTAGGATTTCAGTCACAGATTGTTGGATTACTGATCTGATTAAAACTTTTCACTTCTTGATGTGAGCTGGATAAACAGCAGAACATGAATGAATGGATGGATGGATGGATTAATCAATGAAACTATTGATTTAAGCCACATCTACCTAAGTAAGTAGACTGACTGATCCTGTTCCTTTAACAAACATTTTACAGTGAATAGTCAACAAGTGATTGAACTGTTTAAACTCTTCTCAATGTCCACACATCAAACATTATGAACACAAAACGGAGGAATCTCAGACATAAATGTAATCTCATCGTTACAGTTTGATACTGTAGAGTTTTTACAGATATGATTTAATTCCCAATCACTAAATAACAGCAGATTGACGAATACCATGAATGTAAATTATCTCTATAAAGCCTTTTTACAGTCTATGAGCCTGACACTTTTAATATGTTCTACTGACATAATATTTATTTAAGTGTTTCCCAGCACTTTTGTTATTTATCGCTGCAGTAAAGAAGAGGAATATTCTGGATTAAACTGGACCGTTAGCTGCAGTTAGCTGCAGGATGTGCGTTACTTGACCTTGAACTTAAAAACTTCTAGTTCCGGCCTTCACCTGTGATTGTGTCCCTGTGATCGGCGCTGGAGAAACAGCAGCAGGTGAGCGGACAGGTACAGGTGAGTCCAGGTGTGTGTGTTTATGTGTAACAAGAGGTTTAGCTAACCTGTGCTATGCTAACTAGCCTGCCGTGGTGAAGCCAACTGATGCTGCGTTCAAGAAAAATCTGAACCTCCGACGTTTTTAATGTATTTTGGCATTAAAAGTGCATTTCTAATTTTTTTTTTATTTTTATGAATTTTGTTTTTCCACAACTGAATCTCGGAGAAGTGAGGGTAGATTTGTTTCTCTTTCTACTTTTCCCGAGTGGGAACTCCGACGTGAGGCTACGAATGCACTTCTTCAAGTAGGCTAGGAGGTCGGAAAGCCAGGAGTTCCGAGTTGACAGCGAACGCAGCATTAGCTCAGAGCGGTTTGGCGGGAACTAGGCTGCGGAGCTAACAGCAGCCAGGTGCTACAGGCTAACTGATTAGCAGCAGTGGATGCAGTCAGTGGGTTACAGTCGGTCAGCAGGTGTGTGTGTCTGCTCCGGAGCACAGGTAAGAGATGACTGCTCCTCCTCACATGAACACAAACACACCTCGGTCAGTTTAGACTTTAATTAATGAGATATCAGCGGTGGGAAGAAGAAGCAGGGCGGACATGTTGGCTAATTAGAGCCCGCGCTCTGACGTCACGGCGGCCACTTGCTTCGTTAGTTTCTGGAGGAGGAAGAAGACAAAATGGTGACTAGTTTCTTTTAATTAAACTGGCGGTTAAGTGTTAACAGTTAAACAGTCCTCCTCTTTTATTAAAAGCAGTTAGCTCAGTAGAGTCAGAGAGCCGTGAACCGTCGCCTTGTTTTCTCGCGTTCTGCTGCCGTTAAAACACACAAACAGCTCCGGTTTATAACGGAAATCTACCGGTAACTTCTCCCCGCGCGGCCTCAGGAAGGAGGACAGGTGTGTTCACTGTGTTCAGTCCCAGTCCTCATAATGTGTCTTCTTGATATTTACATTATTCCTCCTCAGCTACAAAGATTAAAAAGATGATTTGATGTAAAAATCTAAACCATATTTAATGTAAACAGAGGTTGTATTGAACAGAAGAGAACAGGGCACATAACCTCTCCCACTGTTGACACTGTTTCCCACGCTTCCTAGAAAATCTGGAAAATAGTTGACCAATTTTCCAGTCAGGGTAAACACATGGAAAATTAGAAAAAAAAAAATCAAATGTCCTGGAAAAGCTTGAGTTGTCCTGGAAAATGATTTATCACAGCTACCAACCCCCCCCCCCCCCCCCCCCAAAAAAAACATGTTTGTGCTGTTCTATGATAAATTTGTCATAATTTCTAAGCATTTAAGAGATTATTTCATTAGTTAGAGCCATAGACTGCACATCTTTAAATCAGAGAGAATGAGAGAGAGGAATAAACATAGAAACAAACTGGTTCAAATGTACAAAACAAGGTGGTACCATTGTAGAAAAGAAGACTTCTCCAAAGCATGAATGGGACAGGAGATGGATCAGTGTACGTACGGCGTAAAAACTCATGTCCTGTGACGCCAAGTTGTTACCATGGTTACACATGCAGATACTTTAGTACAACTATTTAAATTATCTGGAATTTATTGGATTACATCACAGAAACCAAAGTGAGACAGAGACATTGGTGGTTAAATAAAGATGTGACTGCAGCTGTGGTCTAGAGGAAACATCCAGAGACCTTGTAGATGTGGACTCAGGACCGGTCTCTGGTCTACAACACCAGTGTTAGTGAGCAGGTAGATGTGTGTATTCGATGAGGTTTAATCATAGTTCAGGTTAATGAGTCTCTGTCTCTGTCTTCAGGTCCAATGAGTCTGACGAAGAGAGAAACGATGGAGTCTCAGTCTTCTAAACCGTTCATCCTGAAGAGCACGTCAGCACTGTCCCTCAACGAGCGGTGAGACACACACACACACACACACACACACACACTTTACGTTTCATTCATTAGTTTATTTGTAATGGGACGGGCTCTACAGTAAATAGGTCAGATATTTAGCTCCACAAATAACATTACAACAACAATAGATGAAGAGCATAATACTAGTGATGGTGAGATGAACCGTTTCATCAAATTGGTTCACTCAAGGGCAAAGCTTCTTGGGGCTTCAGCTGCTCTACTAGGCCACCTACTGGCCAAAAAGAATTAAACAGGACAAACTATTACAATGATATTAGTGTCTGTAGCTATATTTGAACTTTTTACTGGATTAAACAGGCGGTTTGTAAGAGTCATAAAGGGAAAGTAGGAATGGGGGTGAGGATCAAATACGCAAAATACTTCCTGGAATCCTCGACACGCGCTTCGAAGCCTCGGCACAATAATACAACATACATCACACACACAATGGTTGCACCAGTCAGAAGGAACAAGAGAGGAGAGATGTTAAAGTGCATTTATCAGACAATAAATGTTGTAAAGTTGTTATTTGAGATTCACTAAGGTGTATATGTATTGTAAGTAAATAAAACTAGTGTTAATGTTCACAGAGCTGGTTTCTTAACTGTAACGTATGTTGTTGTGTCGTGTGTTTCATGCTGTGCAAACGCACACACTTGGGTCTGATGAGTGTGTGCATCTCTGATAATAAACCTGTTGCCGTGACAACCTCCATCTCTTCTGCTTGTGCTGCAGCTTCTCTCAGGTTCTGCTGGACCAGGTGTCGGGTCCCGGGGTCGGGGTCATGACCTTGGACCAGACGGCGCTCGCTGCCTCGTCGCCGCCGGTGGTGCTGCTGGTGAAGAAGGAGCCGTCATCGTCCTCGTCCTCGCTGCTCTGTCTGCAGGTGAGTCGCTCCCCGATGTAAACATCAACTAGAATTAGTAGTATTTTAGCCAGGTCGAGAAAATGCTTAGAAAAAAAACCCACGGTGGAGCTGAGAACAGCTGAGTTTCCCTCTACGACATCTAGCCGACATGTGGTCACTGTCTCACGGTGCAGTTCATTAATATGAAGTTCAATCTCAGAGCTGTCTGTCCTCAGACTGTTTTGACTGTCCCTGAACACCACACGGAGACACATGGAGCTCTTTACATCAGGCTGAGTTCAGTAAATCAATATCTAGGCTACTACTGTGATTTAGTGGTTAAATAATAAGATGTAATTCATGTCAGAGCTCATCGTGATAGTGTAGTTGTGTTTACCAGATGTTGTGTTGGTCATAATAGAACAAGTTGCTGCTTGTGTCTGTTGATTTAAACAGTTGAATTATTTCGGAGTCACATTAGAGTTGACACTTAAAGTCAGAGGGAAAAGGTTCAGGGTGTTTTTACTGTTCTATTGGAACAGTGTGTCCCATTATTAAAGGGTTAAACAACAACAGGCTCCTTAGACGTTTGTCATTGTGCTGCTAAAGTAAACTAACACAATAAAGGAATGGTTTTAGACATACAATGTTTCCACCCAAAGGCAAATATTTAATGGTCTAACGGTGCGTTCACACCGGACGCGAGTAAAATATTCGCCTCGTTCTACTCGCTCGAGTTTGCCCGCTGGAATTTTTGATTTTACTTGCGGCATTCGCGCGAATATTTCGCTTGAGTTCAATATTTTGAACGTTTTCGCTTCATTCGCACTGCGTCATTTGCGCCGCCGGCCCAATTTTGCGTCCATTCGCGTCTGTACATTGACTTTGTATGTAATCTTATCACGCCATAAGGATTATGCATCAGCCTACACACAGATAAAGTAGAGTAGAGTAGAGTAGAGAGTAGAGAATACTTAATTCATCCCGAGGAGGGAAATTCATATTAGTGTAGTAGCTCACACGACAATGACACAAAAAAGAAAGAAAGATGGAGCAGGGTCGCCGGATGGAGCAGGGCCGCCGGATGGAGCAGGAACCGCCGGGTGGAGCAGGAACCGCCGGATGGAGCAGGGCCGCCGGGTGGAGCAGGAACCGCTGGGAACCGCCGGATGGAGCAGGACCGATGGTGAAGAGGCAGCTGGGTGGATCAGGATCATTGGTGGAGGGGCCAAACCAAAGTGGTAACAGTCGTGCATTCAGGTTTCTTTCTGCTGGATTATATTTAAAATACGTCTGTGTATCTTCTCGTCGAGTGTGTTGAGCAGAATGTGCTGCATGCCAGGTGGTGGATGGGATGCCTGCACATCGATTATTCGTTATCGTCATGGAAAAAAGGGGCGTCAACGAAATAATTTCGTCATCGTTGATGAAAACAACACTAGTGCCTTGGTGTCAAAAACTCTGACGTTTACCTTCATCCTGCATCTGCTCTTCGTCCTGTACATGTGTTTACATCGTTCTGGTCTGTGTGTCTCAGGGCGTGGGCGTGGGCGTTGCCCGGGGGATGAGGTGGCGTCCGAGGATGAGGAGGAGGAGGAGGAAGAGGAGGAGCGTGTGGACGCGGCTGGGATGGCAGCAGATGGCTCGTTGCCGTAGCGCCGCCCACCGACGACCAGGCTTCTGGAGCTTCACCAGCAAGTACAGCTGGAGAGCTCGGAGAGGCTCGGCCCAGCGCTGGGGTCAGTAGCTCACAGGCCACGCCCCCTTTACCACCCACAGGCCACGCCCCCTTTCTTTCCATCCTTTCCCCTCCCTTCTTTCCCCCCTTCTTCCTTCCTTTTTCTTCCTCCCTTGAACGAATCTGTTCCCTCCCATTTTTCTTTCCTTCCTTCCTTTTTCCCTCCCTTCCTTCCTTCTTTCTCTTCGTCTTTACTTCTTCCTTCCTTTTTGACCCAATCTGTTCCCTCCCTCCTTTTATCCCTTCCTCTTTCCTCCCATCTTTCCCTTTATCCTTCCTTCCTTCCTTCCTTCCCTTCGTCCTTCCTTCTTCCTTCCTTCCTTCCTTGCCCCAGAAGGACAACAGGAGGGTTAAACTCAGACGTACAAGTGTTTTATGTCTGAATATCCAGAACCATCTCAGCTCTAAGTATATGAGGACTGTTTCTGTCCTAGAGGACTGGATAACGAAAGAAATAATTAAGATTATTAAGAATTAATAGTTTAATACGTTTATTTGGATCAGGGACAATGTACAAAATAACATTAGTCTCGAGATGAGAAGAGAAGCCTTGTACCGGATTTAGCTCACTAGCTACTTTCCATCCGTAGTCCCTGGGCAGGTGAGTAAAAACAATAGAAAGGTAAGAATTATCAATTTACACAGCGTTCTAAACATCCATACACATGTGCATAATACACCCTCTCACACATCACAAACACTCAGGACATAGGCCTATTTCATATCAGTTAACAAAACATACAGTTATTAAAATACTTCACACTTTGCCAAGGTTAAAAATAATTTAGGCTCATGATTAATGATTAATGATTAATGCTGACATGACTGATTTCTTAGGATCCATTGTTTGACTTCCCGGGAGAAAACATTGTGAGCTGTGGTCGTCCTCTCTCTCCTAACAGTTCTGTCGTTTGGAAGCGATTCATGTTGTTATTGATCTGTCCAGTGGTCTCACAGTGACCAACGTGTCTGTGTGTCTTGTCTTGTCTCCTCTGCAGGACGAGGACCGCTGCAGCTGCAGAGTCGCCTCCAGACCGGGACCACGGTCCAGAAACTGGCTGCAGGTCCGTGGTTCTCTAACTGTTTTACATCAAACTGACACACATTAGACCAATTAACCCAAAACCCACTGGACAGCATGTTGAAGCAGACACCAGAATTACATGAATATTTGTTCTGAGACTGAAGAACAGTAAGGTTTTGGTCAATGTATAGAATAGAATAGAATAGAAAGACTTTATTGTCTGTTTATCACAGAAAATCATCTCTGGCGCGGCTCAAAAACACATTAAAAGAAGACAGACACTCTTCAGACATAATCAAAGGAATAAAACAAGATAAAAACAAGTTCATCCTGAACTGAGGGGGAAAACACAGCAAACTGCATGTTCATTAAAGTGCTGACAAGGTGATCAGTGGTGTGGTGCATTCAAGTTGTTCAGTTTTTATTAAGAATGTTTATGGCTGTGGAAATTGTAAACTGTCGCGTCCTGACATTCAAATTAGGGACAATTGTGTGGAATTTGTGGAAATATTGTAGAGAAGTGGTACAATTTCTCCAGAAAAGTTCAAACATTTCTAGAAAGAAGTGGTAAAAATTCTCCCAAAAACAAAAAAAGTTTGTAAATTTGTGGTAAAGTGGTAAGATTTAATAAAAAGAAATTATAATAATAAAGTCAAACATTGCCGAGTAAAAAGAGGTAATATTTCTCAAAAGTGGTAGAATTTCTCCCAAAAAAAGTTTTTAAAAAATTCTAGAAGAAACAGGTTAAAAAAAATTCTCAAAATAAGTTTTTTCTTTTTTTTTAATCTAGAAAAAAGTGGTAAAAAAATTTCAAAAAAAAGTTAAAGTGTTTTTTTTGTTTATTTTTTTGAAAAAAAAGTGGTAAGATTTCTTTAAAAATAAAGTTTAAAAAAATTTCAAGAGAAAAAGTGGTAAGATTTCTCAGCGTGGTAGAATTTCTCCAAAACATTTTGAAAATAATTCTAGAAGAAACTGTTGAAAAGAAGTTTTAAAAAAAAAATCTAGAAAAGAGGTAAAAGTAAAAAAAAAAAAAAAAAGAAATTCTAGAAAAGAGGTAAACTTAAAAAAAAAAAATTCTAGAAAAAAGAGGTAAAATTAAAAATAAATAAATAAAAATTCTAGAAAATAGGAGAGGGACCTGTGTGCAGGGACATGGGCGCCGCCATTAGCCCAGCAGATCCATACCGGAAGTCACGACCGGAAGTTGCTCTTCTTGGTGTATATTATTTCTATGTTATTCTAAGAACCCCCTCTCTCTCTCTGGCCTGTCTAGCCTCTACCTGCTCTTTTTACTAAACTTAACCAACTCCTTTCTTCATTGCCTAACCCCAACCAAAGCACCCACCAACGACATTTCATTTATTTTTTCTCTCTCTCTCTCCTGGTCTGCTGTCAGCAGGAGCGGCGCTAGCCGTTAGCCGTTCGGCGCTAGCCGTTAGCCGTTAGCAGCGTTTTTTAATAACTCAATAACTTAATAAACGATCCATGCAAAAAATATTTAGTTAGCTCAATCATGGTGTAACTAAGATATCCGCTGGAAAACAATATTTTATTATGGACCATTGAGTTACTGAGTATTTTTTTTATCTACATAGAAATAATATACACGAAGAAGAGCAACTTCCGGTCGTGACTTCTGGTATGGATCTGGGCTAATGGCGACGCCCATGTCCCTGCATACAGGTACTCTTGGAAAATAGAGGTAAAATTAAAAATTAAAAAATTAAAAATTCTAGAAAAAGAGGTAAAATAAAACATTCTAGAAAAAAGAGGTAAAATTAAAAAATAAATAAAAAAATTCTAGAAAAAAGAGGTAAAATTAAAAATTCTAGAAAAAAAGAGGTAAAATAGAAAATTCTAGAAAAAAGAGGTAAAATTTAAAAAAAATAAAAAAATTCTAGAAAAAAGAGGTAAAATTAATAAATAAAAAAATCTAGGAAAAAAGAGGTAAAATAAAAAATTCTAGAAAAAAAGGTAAAATAAAAAATTGTAGAAAAAAGAGGTAAAATTAAAAAATAACTAAATAAAAAAATTGTAGAAAAAAAAGAGGTAAAATTAAAAATTGTAGAAAAAAGAGGTAAAATTAAAAAATAACTAAATAAAAAAATTCTAGAAAAAAAAGAGGTAAAATTAAAAATTCTTGAAAAAGAGAGGTAAAATTAAAAAGGACCCCACGTTGAGAACCACTGCTCTACACCACTTACCTGTGGACAACACCGACTGAACTGACCACCTGTCTGACCTGTCTCCTCCTGCAGCGCCGCACCTGAGCCTGAACCTGCCGAGGGGCGGGGCCAGCAGCCGGTGGAGGGGCGGGGCCGGACGGTGGAGGGGCGGGGCCAGCGGCCGGTGGAGGGGCGGGGCCAGCAGCGGTGGCGAGCGGGGGCGGGGCCAAGGTGACGCACCGACCAAGAAGCAGCTGGACAAAGACCTGGACCAGTACATGTCTCGGTCCAAGAAGCATCTGGACAAACAGCTGGACGACTACATGTCTCGGTCCCGCAGCCGCCTCGACGCCGAGCTGGACGAGTACATGGCCATGGCCGGGGACGCTCTGAGCCAATGGGACTGAGGGGGCGGGGCCAAGGAGACGCTCTGAGCCAATGGGACTGAGGGGGCGGGGCCAAGGAGAAGCTCTGAGCCAATGGGACTGAGGGGCCGGGGCTTACATTACGTTACCGCCGCTTGTTTTGTTCACGTTTTATTTACTTTACATTAGAGCTCTGTAAAAGAGAGTAAGGACAGCATTGGTCCAATGGCAGCGCCTCCTGGTGGAGGAATATGGGTTTTGCAAAAGCGCCCAAGAACTGACATCTCTGCATTGTTGGTGCACTGCAAAAACTCAAAATCTTACCAAGAATATTTGTCTTATTTCTAGTCAAAACAAATCTAATTTTACTTAAAATAAGACTCATCACATTAAAAGCAGCTTGTTTTTAGACACTTTTTACTTCTTTCAAGCAGATTTTCACTTGAAATAAGTAGAAAAATCTGATAGTGGAGCAAGTTTTTCTTTCTTATTACAAACACAAAAAACTTGCTTTCACTGGCAGATTTTTCTACTTATTTCAAGTGAAAATTAGTTTGAAATAAGTGAAAATGATCTAAAAACAAGTTAAACAGAATAGTTTTGACTAAAATTGAGACATTTTGACAAGAAATAAGACAAATATTCTTGGAAAGATTTTGAATTTTTTGCAGTGTGAATGAGCAGTGTGGTGTTTTCAATAATTTAAGGACATTTATAGATCACCCACGTTAATAGCATCATTGAGGATCCTTTACAGATAAACATTAACACATAGGCCAGTAAAAACAAACAAACAACAGTTGTCTACATTAATGTTTCAATCTACATTTTGTAATAAACAAATTCTAAGTATAATCTGATATGACCATGACACCTAAAAACAAAAACACGGCCGTTTTCATCAATTTAGCAGCAAGTGGGCAACACACATACATTGGAGTGAATGGGTTTTCTGGGCGCTTTTGCAACACCCATATCCTGCCACTAGGGGACAAAACCCTTAAACCCTTAGACCCTTAGACCCATAAACCCTTAAACCCTTAAACCCTTACCACGGGAGTCAATGGTGGTGTCCTTACTCTCTTTTACAGAGCTCTACTTTATATTAACTTGACTGAGTGACATCGCGGTTTGATTTGACCTCTGGCGTCCAGAGGGGGCGGAGCTCCGACTTTAGTTTCTGAAAGGGGGCGTGGCCTTGTGATGTCACTGAACTGACTGGTTCTATTGGTTGTTGTGATCCTCTGTTCTGTGTGTACTTCGCTGACCTCTCCGAGCGCAGGAACTTACTGCGTCGGGACTGGAGGCTCCACTTTTTGTTCTTTTTGCAGTTCAAGAAGTTTTAATAAATAAATAATAAAATAAGATGTTCCTGAGCCTCCGCTGCTGTTTCCATGGAAACCCGAAGTCTGTTCACTCTGATAAACGGTCGTCGTCATAGAAATATATTTTATATATTTTAAAATATAAAAGTTTCAGTTTGAGTTTGTTTGTTAATAATTGAACAGTAGTTTCTTTTTGACAGTGAGACTCAGAAGTTGCTGTAACTCACTACTTATCAATATGTGATCAATAAAACTACACAACTATCAATTCATCAATAATTAAACAGTAGTTTCTTTGTTGCTGTAAAATGTTCTAATAATTACGACGGAGTATTAGGACCACATTGAGAAAAAAACAAAAAACACACAGACTTCGAGAATGAAGTCATAAATTTACAACAATAAGTCGTACATTTCATATGAGAAAAATGTCATAACATTACGAGAATAAAGTCGTACATTTCCTACAAGAAAAAAGTAATAACATTACGAGAAAAAAGTCATAACATTACGAGAATAAAATCGTACATTTCCTACGAGAAAAAAGTCATAACATTACGAGAATAAAGTCGTACATCTCCTACGAGAAAAGTCATAACATTACGAGAATAAAGTCGTACATTTCCTACGAGAAAAAAGTCATAACATTACGAGAATAAAGTTGTAAATTTACGAGAATAAAGTCGTACATTTCATACGAGGAAAAAGTCATAACATTACGAGAATAAAGTCGTACATTTCCTACGAGAAAAAAGTCATAACATTACGAGAATAAAGTTGTAAATTACGAGAATAAAGTCATTAATTTATGAGAATAAAGTTGTAAATTTACGAGAATAAAGTCGTACAATATCATATGAGGAAAAAGTCATCACATTACGAGAATAAGGTCATAAATTACGAGAATAAAGTCGTACATTTACGAGAATGAAGTTGTAAATTACGAGAATAAAGTCGTAAATTACCAGAATAAAGTTGTAAATTAACAAGAATAAAGTCGTACATTTCATACGAGAAAAAAAGTCATAACATTGCGAGAATAAAGTCATAAATTTGAGAATAAAGTCGTACATTTTCTATGAGGAAAAAAGTCATTATGAGAATAAAGTCGTAAATTACGAGAATTAAGTCGTAAATTTACGAGAATAAAGTCGTACATTTCTTTCTTACGAGAAAAAAGTCATGACATTACGAGAATGAAATCGAAAATGTACGGGAATAAAGTCATACATTTCATACGAGAAAAAAAGTCATAACATTACGAGAATAAAGTCGTACATTTCATACGAGAAAAAAAGTCATAACATTACGAGAAGAAAGTCGTAAATTTACGAGAATAAAGTCGTAAATTTACGAGAATAAAGTCGTACATTTCATACGAGAAAGTCAGAACATTACGAGAATAAAGTCGTACATTTCATACGAGGAAAAAAAGTCATAAAATTATGAGATTGAAGTCGTAAATTTACGAGAATAAAGTCGTACATTTCTTACGAGAAAAAAGTCATAACATTACAAGAATAAAGTCGTACATTTACGAGAATAAAGTTGTACATTTACGAGAATAAATTTGTACATTTCATACGAGAAAGTCAGAACATTACGAGAATAAAGTCGTACATTTCATACGAGGAAAAAAAGTCATAAAATTATGAGATTGAAGTCATAAATTTACGAGAATAAAGTCGTACATTTCATACGAGAAAGTCAGAACATTACGAGAATAAAGTCGTACATTTCATACGAGAAAGTCAGAACATTACGAGAATAAAGTCGTACATTTCATACAAGAAAAAAAGTCATAACATTACGAGAATAAAGTCGTATATTTACGAGAATAAAGTTGTACGTTTCATACGAGAAAAAAAGTCAGAACATTACGAGAATAAAGTCGTACATTTACGAGAATAAAATCGTACATTTATGAGAATAAAGTCGTACATTTCATACGAGAAAAAGTCAGAACATTACGAGAATAAAGTCGTACATTTCTTACGAGAAAAAAGTCATAACATTACGAGAATAAAGTCGTACATTTACGAGAATAAAGTTGTACATTTACGAGAATACATTTGTACATTTCATACGAGAAAAAAAGTCATAACATTACGGGAATAAAGTCGTACATTTCCTATGAGAAAAAAGTCATAACATTACGAGAATAAAGTCGTACATTTTATATGAGGAAAAAAAGTCATAACATTACGAGAATAAAGTCTTACATGTCATACAAGAAAAAGTCAGAACATTATGAGACTAAAGTCCTAAATTACAAGAATAAAGTTGTAGATTTACGACTTTATTCTCGAAGTTTGTGATGGCCCTTATACTCCGTCGTAAATAATCGATCAATTAACTTTGGTGACGACTGAGCTGTGTGTGTGTGATCAGCAGCCAATTAATCAATCAATGGATCAATAATGAGACCAAAGGTCAAAGTGACATCATTTATTACAGAACTGAATATATTAAGAATGGAGTTGTTGTCGAGAAGCCGTCGTCGTGGCAACACCGAGTCACAGGTCAGCAGCCAGCAGCCAATCAGCTCTCAGAGTGGTGATGTCATCAGCAGGCCCCGCCCCCTTCAGGTCCAGACGTGGTGGACGGCCAATCCCAGAGGGAGGAGCGCCGGGGTCAGCCGACCAATCACTGCTGCCTGGGGGAGGGGGAGGAGATGACATCATGATGACATCACAGCAGCACCGTCCAATCAGTGGTGAGTTCACTGTCTCTCTGTCGTTAAACGGTTCATTTAAAAAAAATATAAACATACGAGAAACAAAGTCATAATATTACGAGAATAAAGTCGTACATTTCATACGAGAAAAAGTCAGAACATTACGAGAATAAAGTCGTACATGTCATACGAGAAAAAGTCATATTATGAGAATAAAGTCGTAAATTACGAGAATGAAGTTGTAAATTTACGAGAATAAAGTCGTACATTTCATACGAGAAAAAGTCAGAACATTACAAGAATAAAGTCGTACATTTACAAGAATAAAGTCGTACATGTCATACGAGAAAAAGTCATTTTATGAGAATAAAGTCGTAAATTACGAGAATGAAGTTGTAAATTTACGAGAATGAAGTCGTACATTTCATACGAGAAAAAAGTCATAACATTACAAGAATAAAGTCGTAAATTTACGAGAATAAAGTCGTAAATTACGAGAATAAAGTCGTACGTTTACGAGAATAAAGTTGTAAATTTACAAGAATAAAGTCGTACATTTCTTACGAGAACAAAGTCGGATTTCACCATGAAATTTCTCAAGTTTATCACTCACATTAAGACATTTATTTTTTGTATTGCAAGATTGTCAAATTTAATGTTTAAATATGTAAATGAGGCAACATCGAATTAAATATGCGCTAATTTGCATATATTTCCAAAACAGAAATCTGAACAATGGATAAAGCTGCTTTGTTTTATTTAGTTGACACATTAGAGTCAGAAGTTTTTACCGAAGAGATCACGATTTGGGACACGACAGGTGAACAGGGTCAAGGAAGGAAGGAAGGACAAAGGGAAAGATGGGAGGAAATAAGGAAGGGAAAAAGGAAGGAAAGATAGAAGGAGGGAACAGATTGGGTCAAAAAGGAAGGAAGAAGTAAGGACGAAAGGAAGGAAGGAAGGAAAAAAGGATTGTGGAAAGAAGGAAGGGACAAAGGAAGGAAAGAAAGATGGCGGGTCAATTGGATCAAAAGAGGAAGGAAGAAGAAGTGAAGACGAAGGGAAGGAAGGAAGGAAGGAAGGGGAAAAGGATTGTGTAAAGAAGGAAGGGAGAAAGGAAGGAAGGAAAGAAGGAAGGATGAAGGAAGGGAACAAATTGGGTCAATTTGCCCCAGAAAGACAACAGGAGGGTTAAACTAACAGACTTCACCATGAAACTTCACAAGTTTTGTAAAATTGAATGTTTAAATATGTAAATGAGGCAACATCTAATTAAATATGCGCTAATTTGCATATATTTCCAGAACAGAAATCTGAACAATGGATAAAGCTACTTTGACATATTAGAGTCTATAGTTGATTGTGGATATCTCTTTTTATCACTCTGTAGATGAGAAAATACTGTCACCAGCCCTTTAAAACATCTAATGTCTCCATGTTTGTAGTAATAAAATGTTGTATAAATGAGGCTGTGAATGATATATCAACAATCCCCTCTGTAAAAACCTTCAGAATATAGAAAGGGATCAAAGTGGAAGGTTTGGTGTCTGGAAGTGCTGCTGAAGTGGAGATTTCTAGATGTCAAAATTACATTTTTGTATGCATGTAGGCCTACTGCTGCAGTAACTCTGTGAATTTCCCCATCGTAGGATAAATAAAGGCATACTTTACTTTACTTTACTTACTTTACCTAAGATAAGTCTCCAAATGTTTTTTTTTCTTCCTGCGACCAATCGACCAATGAGATTTTGGTCGGCTAATGTTTTTTGCTATTTCACTACCAAAATCTCTTCTTTTTTTAACCTTAAAAAATTTGAATTGAATCGAATCGTGTATCGAACCGTGGGTCAGAAATCGAGATACGAATCGAATCGTGACTTTGGTGCATCGTTACAGGCCTACTTCAGTCGAATATTGATCGTCCATAATCAGTTGAATATGTTGATTAATTGACTCACCTGGTTCTTGACTTCGTCCAGTTGAACCCCTGCAGGAAACACAGACACGACGTTACACACCGGGGAGAAACTCTGAGTATTTACTGTAACTATACTGCAACTATACTGTAACTATACTAGTCCAGTCATTTTATGAGAAAAGGTTAAACAAATTGCAACAGAAGCAAACTCATCTGATTTTGTATCCTCAACATGTCCTGAATGAGGGGAAAAAAGCCCTGAAGAATCCCATTAGGGGAAAGTTTAGAAAAACACCCAAACATATCCCATTTATACGCATATAAAAAATTTTTTTCACATGAATAGGGTAAAATTTTTAACCTTTAGATATCTCCATGAAAATTACTGAGTTGATTACTTACATTAAGACAAACAAAAAATGTATTACAAGTTTTTTGAAATTCTTTGTTAACATGAGCAAATTTGCATACATTTGCATAAATTCCACCATTTTGATGGCACATGTTTATATGAAGTTGCTGTGGTGGTACCGGCATGAAAACTGGAATGAGTTGACTCCATCGGTCAACCGACAAGTTGACCACTTTACATTTCAAGATGACTGCAATTTTTCAAGACAGCCACATCCTTAGTAGAGCAGGTATGACATTACGTATGGCTAATTTGCATACATACAACACCTGATCTAAACATTGGGTAGAGCAGGTGAAAATGTCTTGTTCAATCTTGTTAACATATTACAGTTAAAAAACTTAAGGAATGGAACCAATTTAGACCCATGAGCATTAACAGAGACGGAGCATGTCATACCTGCTCTACTAAGGATGTGGCTGTCTTGAAAAATTGCAGTCATCTTGAAATTTAAAGTGGTTTCTTGTCGGTTGACCGATGGAGTCAACTCATTCCAATTTTCATGCCGGTACCACCACAGCAACTTCATATATACATGTGCCGTCAAAACGGTGGAATTTATGCACATTTATGCAAATTTATGCAAATTTGCTCATGTTAACAAAGCATTTCAAAAAACTTCTAATACATTTTTTGTTTGTCTTAATGTAAGTAATCAACTCAGTAATTTTCATGGAGATATCTAAAGGTTAAAAATGTTACCCTATTCATGTGAAAAACATTTTTTATATGCGTATAAATGGGATATGTTTGGGTGTTTTTCTAAACTTTCCCCTAATGGGATTCTTCTGGGCTTTTTTCCCCTCATTCAGGACATGTTGAGGATACAAAACCAGTTGAGTTTGATTCTGTTGCAATTTGTTTAACGTTGACCCCTTTTTTGGCCTAAAATTACTGGACTTGTAACTATACTGCAACTATACTGCAACTATACTGCAACTATACTGTAACTATACTGTGAGTACCGTCGGTGACGTAGTAGTAGTCGAAGGTGAAGTTGTAGTCGTAGTCGGGCGTCGGCGTGGTGAAGTCATCGCTGTAGTCGGCCGTGGTCACTTCTTCATCTCCTACGTCTGTGGAGGAAACGACATAGTTCCTGTTTTACTTTACTAATCTGAAGATAATAAAGGTCTAAAGAACAATTCTGAGTTTAATTTCGAGCGTCACAACACAATTTTTCAAAATGCTCACAGGTGAAATTATGAATCTTTGAAAAATGTCTTAATTTTCACACAATTGCTGTGTAATATATTATTTTTTTATTCCCATTTTAAGTCAGTTTTGTTTGAGGAATCAGCTGCAGGTGTTGCTAGGGAACAGAGTTTCTAACTGAGCGCTCGACACTCGAACCAGAATTGTTCTATCGACCTCTTAACTTCAAGTTAGAAGTTGAATCAAATCTTGTGTAACTTCTGTTGATCCTGCATAATTACAAAAAAAAAACCTTAATTGTTGTTGTTGCACTTTGCTGTTGCAGTTTATTTAAAAGCAACAATTAAACAAAGCAGATGACGTGTTTACAGCAGCTTTTCTAGAATTTCTAGAAGAAAAAAATTGAGAAATTTTACCAATTTTTCTAGAATTTTTTTTTACTTTCTTTTGAGAAATATACCACTTTTGTTTTGTTTTGTTTTTTAGTTTTTTTTAGTTTTTTTTTTTCAGAAATTTTACCACCAATTTTACCACCAAATTTTACCACTTTTTTAACTTTTCTTTAACTTTCTTTTGAGAATTTTTTTTACCACTTGTTTTTTTTTTTAAACTTTCTTACTTTCTTTTTTACTTTCTACTCTTTTTTTTCGAAATTTTACCACTTTTTTCTAGAGTTTTCTTTAACTTTCTTTTGAGAATTCTTTTTTACCACTTTTGTTTTTTTTTACTTTCTTTTACTTTCTACTCTTTTTTTCTTTTCTTTTTTTAGAAATGTTACCACTTTTTCTAGAATTAAAAAAAAAACATTGAGAAATTTTACCACTTTTTTCTAGATTTTTTTTTTTACTTTCTTTTGAGAATTTTTACCACTTTTTTTTTACTTTCTTACTTTCTTTTTTTACTTTATACTTTTTTTTCTTCTTTTTATTTTTTTTTAGAAATGTTGCCACTTTTTCTAGAATAAAAAAAAAAACAATTTAAGAAATTTTACCACTTTTTTCTAGGAATATCTCTACAATATTTCCAAAAATTCACGCCATTGGCCCTAATTTTAAGTGTCAGAACAAATATGGAGTTTGCTTCAAAATGTTGTCCAACAGGGGTCCGTGGTCTAATCTGTGTCAGTTTAGGGTCCTTGATGTAAAACATGAAAAACTGTCCCTGAAGGCAACACGCATCAGTTGTTTTGCATGAATTTCCCTCTAAAACAACTCTGTGTGGTAACGTTGTGTTATTATCTCATAGCGTGGTGAATGTGCAGCTCACAACTTGTCCACCAGAGCGTTGTGGAGTTGTTGGATTGTGTATTTGATGAGTTTGATGATGAGGGAAACCAAGAAATCCCATAATGAGCCTCCGTAGCGTAGCTCTGAGCAGCTCACGGCTCTGCTCCGCCGTTCTAAAAACAGCTTGCACCGACAATTAAAGGTAACAAACCTACTGCTATGACTGTAGGGATTATGGTGATGTGGTTAATTTGACAAAAATGTTGAACTATCCCTTCACAGGGATGCAAACAGCGCGCCGAAAAGCGAAACTCGGTTTTTTCATGACCAATTAGGTAACTTGTGTGAATCGTTCAGATCGGAAGAGTTTTTGTTTTGAGGAGGGGGGGGTCTCAGCGTCTCAGTGTCTCAGCTGGGGTCAGTAAAATGTTTTTCTAACAGGCTGACAGTGACAATCACGTGAAACTGAGACGAACTCATTCATGGTCTCTGATTATACTGATAACAGACACGCAACATGTGCGCTCGTTAAAGCGGCGCGTATCCGCCTGCAGTCGGTGCGACGCCGTTTTTTCCCCCCGTGCATGTCATGGATGTATTATATTATATTAGAAAAAGTGGTAACATTTCTAAAAAAAAAAAAAGTAAAAAGAGTAGAAAGTAAAAGAAAGTAAAAAAAACAAAAGTGGTAAAAAAGAATTCTCAAAAGAAAGTTAAAGAAAACTAGAAAAAAGTGGTAAAATTTCGAAAAAAGAGTAGAAAGTAAAAAAGAAAGTAAGAAAGTTTAAAAAAAAAAAGTGGTAAAAAAAATTCTCAAAAGAAAGTTAAAGAAAACTAGAAAAAAGTGGTAAAATTTCTCAAAATGTTTTTTTTTTAATTCTAGAAAAAGTGGTAAAATTTCTGAAAAAAAAAACTAAAAAAAACTAAAAAACAAAACAAAAGTGGTAAATTTCTCAAAAGAAAGTAAAAAAAAAATCTATAAAAATTGGTAAAATTTCTAAAAAATTTTCTCCGTGGAGCTGTGGCCGCGGACGTGCACGGTTCCCTACGTTGCTGTGTCAGGCTGCAGGTGTTTCCACGGAGCTCTGCCCCGTTTCAGAGGTGAAGGAAGCCCTCAACGTGGACACACGTCGCCTCCGCCATGTAGAATGTGTTCAATTAAAGTGAAACTAACACATTATATAGCCTATATGTCCATTACACACTGAATGAAACATCCCATGTCTTTATTTGTTCAGTTTATTTTAATAGTAATAATTATGACTAACATTCAGTGAAGACCTAAAAATCAGTATCTCCAAAATGGAAATATTGCAAAGGATTTTTGTTGTTGTTGTTGTTTTTTAAAGCATTTTTAATCTAGAAATGTTGGCCTTCTGAAAACTATGTCCATCTATATGCACTCAATACTTGGTTGGGGTTGAACTACTGGAAATTGACTTTTCTGTGATATTGTAATGTACTTATTTGTTAATGGTGAGCACCCCCCCCCATCCGGGAAATTCCTCCCTTTTTTGGTCCTGACCCGTTTGCATCCCTGAACAAAAACAACAAACTGAGTGGAGTTCATGAGCTGCTGATAAACTGAGAACATCCAGCTCAGGTTACACACACACACACACACACACACACACACACACACACACACAGTAACGACCGCTCCTCCACTGCTGCAGCCAATCAGGAGAGAGGATTCGGAGCAGGGGGACCCCCACGGCCCCCATGTGGTTGCCCTGGTTGCCGTGGTTACGGGTCAGAGGTCACGGAGGATGCGAGGCGTCGTAAATCGGAGTTGTAGCTTTTTAAGCCTGAACAGGAAGTGAAATAAAACCTGGAGTCACATTTCTTCTTTATTTCTCGTCTTAGTTTCTCTTCTTGTTGTTCTGCTCCGCGGTGCGTGGCGGTCGAGCTCCGACTCGTTGAGCTGCAGCACGGCGAGGACGAGGACGAGGCGTATCAGGACTCGTACCTGAGCGCGTGTCAGGACTCGTGTCGGGACTCGCCTGCAGCCTGAACTCAGGGACTCAGAGGCTCCTCAGACCCAGGTGCAGGTGCTGTTGCAGAGTCCTGCACCGGTCCAATCTTAGAAACCTGCGCCCGCCTCGCCCGTAGGTTTTTAAGCCCGTGTCCCGACCCGTCACCCGTAGGGGTGTGACGATACACTCAGCTCACGAGATCGAGACGAGACAAGATTTTAAGAAAACTACAATGACATAATATCTGACTGGACCAACAGACTTTTATTTAAAGCAGAAGTAAGCGATCCGGTGGTTTTGGCTAACGCTGCGTTCCAGGCAGGCTTTTGAAATCGTAAATTACAGCTTCAAGTCACGACTTACGACTTTGTAGCGTTCCAGGCAACCCACTCGTGTTTCTCCGACCTGTTTTACCTGTGAAAGTCACTATAACGGCCACTCGTAACTTCTGACCCGTGAACTCGTACCAGATCGAACTGGTACCACTTCACAGGTCGGAAAAACACCAGTTACGAGTTGCCTTGAACGCACCATAACGTCTTGTCAGCCGATGGAGTTAGCAGCCCCCGCCCTCGTCATGGATCTATTGGTCCTCGTCCCTACGTCACCACATTCAGGCGCATCCCTTGGCTGCACACACAGAGAGGACTGCCCCTTTATGCCGTTCTCTCTCCTCATTGGATAAAGGTTGTAGGATACAAGGAAAGTTTTCTCCTGGGCTCAGAGCAGAGCAGAGTGACTGACAGACCCGTGTTTCAGACCAAACACTCTATAGAAGTGATTGCTGTCGGAAGATACAACTATTTAAGACTTAGATTAACACAAATATATCACTTACTTCTGCTTTAACCGAGTTGCACATGGATTTTGAAATGTTTTATTATAACTCTTTACATGCATGATGTAAGCATGAGCTTTAAATACATTTCTTCTTCCACAAATTGAAACTAAAACTAAAATTTATAAAACTTAAAATAAAATTAAATATTTATTGCTTTTTTCCAAGTGCAAACGGTATTTTTTCAAGTACAGTAGTGTGTGTGCGTGTGTGTGTGTGTGCCAGCGAGAGAGCAAGAGAGAGCGTTGCGGCCGCCACAGAGTGGTTAATTAGCGCTGGATGATAAGTTTAGTTTTTACTGAGGAGGAATGAAGAACTCAGCTGTGACTGAAAAGCTCCTAAACCAAGTCGAGTAGAGTTATAACTCTGTAGTGGAAAGAGGTGTAAAGTGATGGCAACTGGTAGTGGAAACCCTGCTTTACATTTGATGAGAAATATCGTAGAGTTTAATCTCGCGAGATCTCGTCACACCCCTAGTCACCCGTGATTATTTCTGACTTCAACCCAGATCCGACCCGCCCGTCAATATTAGGACCCGTTACCCGTCACTGATGCTGAAGGTCGGTTTTCAGCTGTGAGACGCCAGGTGTTCATCATAACTATTTGGAGCTTCTTCTATTTTTTTTCTCCTCTCTGAGATGTTTTACGGCGGTCTGGACTAGAGGCTGACACACGGGAGTGTTTTTTCAATCCCGTCCCGTCCCGCTCCCGCAAAAAAATTCCCGTCCCGTCCCGTGACAAAGTCAAAAAAAAATCCTGTCCCGTTCAAATCCCGAATAAATCACTCCCGAACCCGTCCTGTTCCCGATTTTTTCTATGAACACAGTCGTCATGTAAACAATTGTGTTGACAGACACAGATCCCCCCCCTCTCTCTCTCAGTGCTCTGCAGGCTGAATGACAGACAAAACAAGACGGTAGATGTGTTGACGCCACATCTACCGTCTTGGTTTGTTATTTCAATTAGTGATAATGAACTTGTCCTTTCTCTCTCCCACTCTCTCTTTTTCTTTCTTTCTTTTTTGCTTGTGAGCATCACCTGTTTAATGCGAGGTGGAGATTACGCCGCCGCCGCATCAGCTGACTCCTCTGAGTCAGTCTGACTGGCGGAAAACGTTTCCCTACCGGTATGTTGATTTAGGTAGCCTACACTGCTACGGAGCCATGACAGTGATCACTGAGGGTGTGCAGTGTAGCTGCATCAGTCCACACACTTAAAACTTGTGGACCGTTTTGAGCGCACCATCCTGGCTTGTGCTTCTTTGAATGTCGCGCTTTGACTCCCGCTCCCGTTCACTCCCGTTTACATTTTTTCCCGTCACGTCCCGATCACGTGATTCAAAATAAATTGACTCCTGAAAATGTCAGCCTCTAGTCTGGACCTCGACGACCTCGGTGACCTCGGTCAGAAAGGCAAGGCAAGGCAAGGCAATTTTATTTGTATAGCCCGTTTTTACCACCAGTTAGTCTCAAAGGGCTTTACATCCCATCATAACAACATCCTCTGTCCTTAGACCCTCACATCCACTGAGGAAAAACTCCATGGAAAACCCTTTTAACAGGGAAAACCAGGAGAAACCTCGATGCGGGACGAAGCTGGGCGGGACGTCTGGCCGCCGCTAGCTGTTCGGTTACCACGGCGACGGCCCAGGTCCACTCTCTCCGACTTGAGAGGTGCGTTCAGGTGAAGTCTGTGAGTCAGTGAATGAGTTGGGAAATTACCCACAGTTCATAGCGTCGTGACGTCAAACACACGAGGGACGCCGTCGGGACGCGAGCAGGAAACAGAAGTTCAACGCTGCTCGTCACAGCGATTATCAGGGCTCCAGACTGCGACTAAATGGTCGCATTTTGCAACTAAAATTTGATACAATGCGAGTAAATTTTTCATCTACTCGCGCAGGTGCGACCAGTAAATTTGTCGATTTTTTTTTAATGACCACTGTGATTGGCTACTGTGTGTTTCTCTTAGTTTAGTTTAGTTTAGTTTATTTAGATCCCCATTAGCTTTTGCCACGCAGCAGCTGTTCTTCCTGGGGTCTTTTCATCATAATAAATGACAAATACAAACCATTAACACACAACACATTAATACATAAAACAGAAAATACATACAGAAAACACATACTCAATACAAAAACAAAACATCCAAGACAAACACTTAACTTAGCCATGTACATCTCAGAGGAGACGTCTTTCCACAGCAGAGAGCAGACACACAGACCGGCGACCTGCACGTGTGTGTGTGTGCTGTACGTCACCCGCGATATTATTTTTTTTCGATAGCTCGCTACAAACCTTAAACATCCCATAATGTGCTCGCGCTCTCAGCAGCGGTACTCAAATCGTCACAAGGCAACGAAGCAGGTTGACTTGCGCTGCAGAACACGCTGCACACAGGCTCCCAAACGGAAATGATTATTGATTGAATGTTGATTGATAGATTTATTTAATTTAAAACATTATAGTTTCTGCATTTATGCAGTATTTATCAGTAATACAGTGAAAATTAGAGGAAATGTGAAAATTTACTTTGCAGGTCGATTTCGGTGTGCGCCCCTAAATTTTCTGCTTGCGCTCCTAAAATTTTAAGTTAGAGGTTCACTGTGCTGCTAGTCAGAACAGTTAGTCTGGAGCCCTGATTATTGATGATTATTGATCAGATCTGATCCAGGAACAGTTGTTGTGAGTCAGTCAACACCATGCTGTTGTCACGGTAACGTGGAGGAGGGAAAGTAAGTGCTGCATCTGGACCCACTCAGACCTCAGGTCACTGAGGGGGAGATGATTCACCGACAGCTGTGACATCACATGATTGTTTTTACTGAAGAATCAAAAGTGAAACAAACTTCACAAAGAGGATTAGTTACTATATATAAGAACCTACTGAACCTTTAAAGGGACAGTTCAACATTTAGTCAAATTGGCCCATCACCATAATCCCTATAGTCATAGCAGTAGGTTCGTTACCTTTAATTGTCGGTGCAAGCTGTTTTTAGAACGGCGGAGCAGAGCCGTGAGCTGCTCAGAGCTACGCTACGGAGGCTCATTATGGGATTTCTTTGTTGGTTTCCCTCATCATCAAACTCATCAAATACACAATCCAACAACTCCACAACGCTCTGGTGGACAAGTTGTGAGCTGCACATTCACCACGCTATGAGATAATAACACAACGTTACCACACAGAGTTGTTTTAGAGGGAAATACAGAGACTGTTGATGAAAAACTGTCCCTGAAGGCAACGTGCATCAGTGGTTTTGCATGAATTTCCCTCTAAAACAACTCTGTGTGGTAACGTTGTGTTATTATCTCATAGCGTGGTGAATAAGTAACGAACCTACTGCTATGACTATAGGGATTATTTTGGCAACAGTTTGCCAAAATGTTGAACTAAATCTTTAAGAATCTCCAGGCTGCAGGAAACATCAGGAACTCCAGGTTTTAATCCTGAGAGTCTCCACTCTGAGACCTGACAGAACCACTAGGACCTCAGCATCGCTCCTCACAGCCGCTGGTCAGAGAGCAACAACAACAACAACAACAACAACAACAACAACAACACAGGTTAGAGGTCAGAGGTCAGAGGTCAGAGTGACTCACCACAGCAGGTCGACATCATCAGAACGAACCAGAGAGAGAGAGAGAACAACACGTTCATCCTGGACCAGAGACACTCACTGACTGAGGAGAGGAGAGGAGGGAGGGGGAGGGGCTGTTACCCCCCCTGTTACCCACCCCCCCCACACACCTCACTGATGATGTCACAGTTAACTCTTCATCTACACTGCAAAAACCCAAAATCTATCCAAGAATATTTGTCTTATTTCTTGTCCAAATGTCTCATTTCTAGTCAAAACTAAACTCTTTCCACTTAAAATAAGACTCATCACCTAAAAATGAACTTGTTTTTAGATCATTTTCACTTGTTTCAAACTCATTTTCACTTGAAATAAGTAGAAAAAAGTTTTGTGTTTGTAATAAGAAAGAAAAACTTGCTCCACTATCAGATTTTTCTACTGTATTTAAAATGAAAATCTGCTTGAAAGAAGTAAAAAGTGTCTAAAAACAAGCTGCTTTTAATGTGATGAAGTGATCCACACTGCAAAAACTCAAAATCTTTCCAAGAATATTTGTCTTATTTCTTGTCAAAATGTCTCATTTCTAGTCAAAACTAAACTCTTTCCACTTAAAATAAGACTCATCACCTAAAAAAGTACTTGTTTTTTGATAAATTTCACTAGAAATAAGTAGAAAAATCTGCCAGTGAAAGCAGGTTCTTTGTGGTTGTAATAAGGAAGAAAAACTTGCTCCACTGGCAAGTTTTTTATGCCCTTTATTTCCTGTCCTGTCCGTTTTGTTTCATTTGTTTTGTTGAGGCCGGGCTCTCTGCCTGTTTACTTGCTTTTTATTTTTGTCATTAGTCCTTTCTGTCAGGGATTACTTTATCTCATCTTTTGTAAGAACAAGGAAACGTAATTGTCGACTGTTAATTTCTTTGTTATGTGATTGGTTTAGTGTTTTGTGTTTGTAATAAGAAAGAAAAACTTGCTCCACTATCAGATTTTTCTACTTATTTCAAGTGAAAATCTGCTTGAAAGAAGTAAAAAGTGTCTAAAAACAAGCTGCTTTTAATGTGATGAGTCTTATTTTAGGTAGAATGAGATTAGTTTTGACTAGAAATGAGACATTTTGACAAGAAATAAGACAAATATTCTTGGAAAGATTTTGAGTTTTTGCAGTGCAGATGTTGGATGTAGGGTTTAAGGGTCATATTAAAATGTTCATTAATATGAGTCTGGAGGAGAACACACCGATGCACTTGTCAAAATGTCTCATTTCTAGTCAAAACAATCTCATTCTACTTAAAATCAGACTCATCACCTAAAAATGAACTTGTTTTTAGATCATTTTCACTTGTTTCAAACTAATTTTCACTTGAAATAAGTAGAAAAATCTGCCAGTGAAAGCAAGTTTTTTGTGTTTGTAATAAGAAAGAAAAACTTGCTCCACTATCAGATTTTTCTACTTATTTCAAGTGAAAATCTGCTTGACAGAAGTAAAAAGTGTCTAAAAACAAGCTGCTTTTAATATGAGTCTTATTTTAAGTAGAATGAGATTTGTTTTGACTAGAAATAATAAGACAAATATTCTTGGAGAGATTTAGAGTTTTTGCAGTGAAGAACATTTAAAAACGACAAAGTGCTCAGAGTGTGAAGTGTTAATGAAGCCGACAGAGCAGATGTGGGCGGGGCCAAGTGGTCGGCGCCCAAGGTGAGATTTGATTGACACTTCCTGTCTGAACCCCCCTACACACACACACAGGTACACACACCTACACACACACACACACACACACACACACACACACAGGTACACACCTACACACACACACACACAGATACACACAGGCATGTTCCTTCATAAAGAAGAAACATGAGCTGGACAAATCCTAACTTGCAGTGTGTGTATGTGTGTATCTCTGTGTATCAGAGTGTGTGTGTGTGTGTGTGTGTATCAGTGTGTGTGTGTGTGTGTGTGTGTGTGTGCCAGCAGGGTCTTTCCAAAATTTCAGTGTGACAGAAAACGGCTCAGGAAAAATCCTACACTCACACACTCACACACACACACACACACACACACACACAGGTCCAGATTCCCAGAGAAAACTCCCAGCACACGTCCACAGTATGAAATGAAACTAACTAACCCTCGTTGGAGGCACGAGGCGTTGCCGTGGTAACCGGGCCGACCAGACCAGACCAGACCAGACCAGGCAGTAAAAACACGATGTGGTGGGAACGAGGCAGTGACCTCTGACCCCTCCATCTGTAATCACTCCCTCGTTCCCTTGGTAGTGGACCAGATAGTAACTCACTGGTCGGAGGAAAAACACTTTCACACAACGACTCAGACTCACAGTTAATTACGTAATTAAAACGTTCCGACTGCCATCGTAACAGCGATCCGTTATCGGTTTAAGAACCTCTGGGGTCCAGTTGTTCAAAAGGTTTAATCTGGATCACCATGATCTGAAATGTTAAATCCAGGACCAATAATCAATAATCCATCTTCACTTTTATCCCAGTTGGACTGGATCAAACTGATCCAGATACAAACTTTTCTAGATTACCAGATCCAGAATAGATAGAGTGTTAAAGGGATACGCCAACATTTATTTTTTCGTGTCTTGCCTCACTCCCGAGTCCATGACCAGCAGATAGACACCATCCTTTCCACTGTGCGTGTAGTTACCATGGAGATAGAGCCGTATCGCCGTAATTAGCTTAGCTCAAACTCTGGAAGTGTATGGGTAGTGTTAGCCTGCCTCCACCTAAAGTCGCTAATTAGCTTAGCTCAAACTCTGGAAGTGTATAGGTAGTGTTAGCCTGCCTCCACCTAAAGTCGCTAATTAGCTTAGCTCAAACTCTGGAAGTGTATAGGTAGTGTTAGCCTGCCTCCACCTAAAGTCGCTAATTAGCTTAGCTCAAACACTGGAAGTGTATAGGTAGTGTTAGCCTGCCTCCACCTAAAGTCGCTAATTAGCTTAGCTCAAACACTGGAAGTGTATAGGACCTATACACTTCCAGTGTTTGAGCTAAGCTAATTAGCGACTTTAGGTGGAGGCAGGCTAACACTACCTATACTATAGGTAGTGTTAGCCTGCCTCCACCTAAAGTTGCTAATTAGCTTAGCTCAAACACTGGAAGTGTATAGGTAGTGTTAGCCTGCCTCCACCTAAAGTCGCTAATTAGCTTAGCTCAAACACTGGAAGTGTATGGGTAGTGTTAGCCTGCCTCCACCTAAAGTCGCTAATTAGCTTAGCTCAAACACTGGAAGTGTATAGGTAGTGTTAGCCTGCCTCCACCTAAAGTTGCTAATTAGCTTAGCTCAAACACTGGAAGTGTATAGGTAGTGTTAGCCTGCCTCCACCTAAAGTTGCTAATTAGCTTAGCTCAAACACTGGAAGTGTATAGGTAGTGTGGGGTCATTCCTATGTTCCCACAGCCCTATGTTCCCTCAGCCCTATGTTCCCTCATTTCTAACTTTTGTTGTCACTGAAAATTAGGCCCTATGTTCCCTCAGCCCTTTGGTCCCACCATTGGTTGGGTTTAGGCAATGAAGAAAAGAGTTGGTTAAGTTTAGTAAAAAGACCCAGTAGAGGCTAGACAGGCCAGATAGGTAGAGTCCAGATAGGTAGAGAGAGTCCAGAGGGAACATAGGGCTGAGGGAACATAGGGCTGTGGGAACATAGGCACGCTCCCGGTAGTGTTAGCCTGCCTCCACCTAAAGTCGCTAATTAGCTTAGCTCAAACACTGGAAGAGTGGACCAGATAGTAACTCACTGGTCAGAGGAAAAACACTTTCAGACAACGACTCAGACTCACAGTTAATTACGTTTTATTACGTTACGTAATTAAAACGCTCCGACCACCATCGTAACAGCGATCCGTGACTGCAAATGCATGATGGGATATCTCCAGAAACTTTAAGAACCTCCGGGGTCCAGTTGTTCAAAAGGTTTAATCTGGATCACAATGATCTGAAATGTTAAAGGGATAGTTCATCCAAAATTGTGAAATGATCTCCTCCCCCTCATGTGGACTAAGGGCTGGGAGAAGTTTCAGAGTCCTCCGTGGCTTCTCTGAGTTACAGGGGGTCTCGGCGTAGCAGTGCATGTCCATATGACGGTTGCTAATGGATACCAACTGTCTTCGTAACTAATTTCAAATTTATTAAGGGATAACCCCTTGAGATGCATCATCTCGTCTTCCAGGGGGTCCTATACATCAAAACAATCAGACAATACAATACAATACAATACAGTCACATATACACAACACAAAACATACACTTAAAGTGTGAACAACAGCTCCCAAATCCCTCCCGCCCACCCCACCATACCCCATCAGCCCATAACCCCATCACAAGGGCAAAAAAAAAAGGTAAAAGTACATGAAAATAAATAAAGAGAAAATAATAACTAATAGCAACAGCAGGGGTCTGAAACAAGGACATTAGTGAGGTCTTGAACAGATGGAAAGAGGAGCTTCCAAGAGCTTCCGTTACAAACAAGCTTGAAATATAGACTTATTTAATTTTTTTCGGAACATTTTCTCATGTTGGGGCTTCGATACAAGAGGGACATTACATACGAGCAGCATGGAGGTATTTGGATGTTTTTTGGTGTGTCTTTTTGGACGAAGACAGTTGGTATCCATTAGCAACCGTTATATGGACATGCACTGCTACGCCGAGACCCCCTGTAACTCAGAGAAGCCACGGAGGACTCTGAAACTTCTCCCAGCCCTTAGTCCACATGAGGGGGAGGAGATAATTTCAATTTTGGGTGAACTATCCTTTTAAAGGTTCTTCAGGGGATTAAAGTCAAACTCCTGTGTGTTTTCTCTAGAGCAGCAGCAGCGGGTCGTTGGGTCATTTCAGCTGTAACGTGAGACATTCCTGATCATTACTCATTAAATCACAGCAGCTTCCTTGTTCCTGCTGCGTGTGTGTGTGTGTGTGTGTGTGTGTGTGTGTGTTAATGTTTAGACACAATGAGGAAGTGGACTCTGCTCTCAGACCTGAAACCTGAACCAGAACCAGACGACGAGGCGACATCATGAAGCTGCAGGTGAAGATCCAGCTGCTCAAGTTCTGCTCGGCAGTCATCAACAGCATCTTCATGGTGAGGCCGTTCGTTCCCACGGTAACCTCTGGTTCCCACGGTAACCTCTGGTTCCCACGGTAACCTCTCATACTGATCCCTGTAACAGCTGAGACTGATCAGTTTTCCTACAGCGTTTTATATACGAAGAGATTTAGTGACGTGTGTTTTATTGTGAAGTCTTGTTGGTGGGAACATGTGACCTTTGACCTCTGTGTGTGTGTGTGTGTGTGTGTGTGTGTAGGTGCTGGGGCTGAGTGTGGCTGGTTGTGTTTGGATCCTGTTTGGAACAGAAAACTTCCTGACGGTCGTCCCCTCAGGTAACATCTGTACAACACCTGTACACAGGGTTCTTACTGGTCCTTAAAAAGTCTTAAAGGTGTACAGAAAAGAAAATTGAATTTGAGCCCACTCTGGGTCATAAAATTAGTGTAATAACTCATCTATCAGACGATGTAGGCCAAACTTTGTGCAAAATTCTATTTTTGAGTAAATCCGTGATGAAAGTGTGTATTTTAGTGTAGTTTTTTTTTTCGTATTGGATAATGCAGGCGCACGGATTATACGTCAGCCTGTACACGATTCACTAGCCACTGATATTGGATCCGTAATCCGTCATTCAAACGTCTGAGACACGCACACACACACGGAGCTCGGGCTCGCCCCAAACTTTGAATATCCCGCCCGCTCGATAACGACCAATCAAATTCATTTTCCTTACTCGGGTAAACTCGTGTTGCAGCTCGTGACAACTCGGCGCGACAAACGGGACAAACGGCCATTTCTGTACACCTTTAAAAGGCATTGAATTCATTAATCTAAAAACAAGGCCTTAATTGGCATTAAAATGTCTTAAATCAATTTTTCAAAAGTCTTAAAAATGTGAACACATGGTAAGTGGTATTTTATGGTTGTAGTTAGTCTCAAATCTCAAAATAATTGGTAACATTTCGACATAGAGAAGTTAGTGGCGGCCGTCAACGCTAAATTTCTCACCGTCACCAGCTCCCGAGTCAGTGTTTTTTTTTTTTCCAGACTTTTTATACATTTATTTTGAAAGGACAGCTGGAAAGAGACACAATCCAATGTTCATGTAACAGTCACTTTACCTTGGATCACAGAGGAAAGTGGGTCAAATTGTCCCTAACCCTATGTAATTGTGGTGTGTTCTGCATTTGTGTTTATTATGAAGTCGGTCTTAAATTTCATTTCAAGTGGCTTTAAAAAAGTCTTAAAAAGTCTTAAATGTAACTTGGCTTAAGCTGTAGGAACCCTGGTACAACACCTGTACAACACCTGTTACAGGGTATCCGCGGGGTCTTGAAAAGTATTAAAAGGTGCTACAGCCCTAAGTTACTAGAAACAAAATCAAACCAGCTGAGGCTCATGTCATGACTGTCCTGATTGTAGATTTTGTTTTGGGGAGTTGAGCAATATTTCTTTTTTGATAAACTTTGCCTTTGATTTATTATCCCAGCCTATATATTGTGAATTGTGTTGTATCATAGTGGTCTACTACAGTCTGAATCACAAACTAAAACTGTTCAGTTAAAAGTGTCACTGATGTAAATGGTTACATCTTGAAGTGGCGGTGAGGTGTTGAAAAATATTGAGAAGGTCTTGAAAAAGTCTTAAAAAGGTGTTTAAATGAACTTCAAGATTCCTGTATAAACCCTGTGTTAGTATCCGTGTAATGACCGTGTGTGTGTGTGTGTGTGTGTAGTGGAGCTGCGCACCGTGGCCTTCGGTCTGCTGGTGGTCGGTGTGGTGGTTGTGTTGGTCAGTGTTGTTGGATGCGTTGGAACCAACAGAGAACACAGATTCCTGCTGCTGCTGGTGAGTAACATCTGGATCATCTGGTAGAACATCTGGATCAGCTGGTAGAACATCTGGACCAGCTGTGGTCTCTTCTGGTCTGTCCTGGGCTCTGTTGGTCTCTGTTGGTCTTTGTTGGTTTCTGTTGGTCTTTGTTGGTTTCTGTTGGTTTCTGTTGGTCTTTGTTGGTCTTTGTTGGTTTCTGTTGGTTTCTGTTGGTCTTTGTTGGTTTCTGTTGGTCTTTGTTGGTTTCTGTTGGTCTTTGTTGGTCTTTGTTGGTTTCTGTTGGTCTTTGTTGGTCTTTGTTGGTCTTTGTTGGTCTTTGTTAGTCTTTGTTGGTCTTACTTGGTTTCTGTTGGTCTTTGTTGGTCTCTGTTGGTCTTTGTTGGTCTTTGTTGGTCTCTGTTGGTCTTTCCTGGTCTTTGTTGGTTTCTGTTGGTCTTTGTTGGTTTCTGTTGGTCTTTGTTGGTTTCTGTTGGTCTTTGTTGGTCTCTGTTGGTCTTTCCTGGTCTTTGTTGGTTTCTGTTGGTCTTTGTTGGTTTCTGTTGGTCTTTGTTGGTCTCTGTTGGTCTTTCTTGGTTTCTGTTGGTCTTTGTTGGTCTCTGTTAGTCTTTGTTGGTCTCTGTTGGTCTCTGTTGGTCTTTGTTGGTCTTTGTTGGTTTCTGTTGGTCTTTGTTGGTCTCTGTTGGTCTTTGTTGGTCTCTGTTGGTCTTTGTTGGTCTCTGTTGGTCTTTGTTGGTTTCTGTTGGTCTTTGTTGGTCTTTGTTGGTCTTTCCTGGTCTTTGTTGGTCTTTGTTGGTCTTTGTTGGTTTCTGTTGGTCTTTGTTGATCTCTGTTGGTCTTTGTTGGTCTCTACTGGTCTCTGTTGGTCTCTGTTGGTCTTTGTTGGTCTTTGTTGGTCTCTGTTGGTCTTTCCTGGTCTTTGTTGGTTTCTGTTGGTCTTTGTTGGTTTCTGTTGGTCTTTGTTGGTTTCTGTTGGTCTTTGTTGGTCTTTGTTGGTCTCTGTTGGTCTTTCTTGGTTTCTGTTGGTCTTTGTTGGTCTCTGTTGGTCTTTGTTAGTCTTTGTTGGTCTCTGTTGGTCTCTGTTAGTCTTTGTTGGTTTCTGTTGGTCTTTGTTAGTCTTTGTTAGTCTTTGTTGGTCTCTGTTGGTCTCTGTTAGTCTTTGTTGGTTTCTGTTGGTCTTTCTTGGTTTCTGTTGGTCTTTGTTGGTCTTTGTTGGTCTTTCTTGGTTTCTGTTGGTCTTTGTTGGTCTTTGTTAGTCTTTGTTGGTCTTTGTTAGTCTTTGTTGGTCTTACTTGGTTTCTGTTGGTCTTTGTTGGTCTCTGTTGGTCTTTCCTGGTCTTTGTTGGTTTCTGTTGGTCTTTGTTGGTTTCTGTTGGTCTCTGTTGGTCTTTGTTGGTCTCTGTTGGTCTTTGTTGGTCTCTGTTGGTCTTTCCTGGTCTTTGTTGGTTTCTGTTGGTCTCTGTTGGTCTTTGTTGGTCTCTGTTGGTCTCTGTTGGTCTTTGTTGGTTTCTGTTGGTCTTTGTTGGTCTCTGTTGGTCTTTCCTGGTCTTTGTTGGTTTCTGTTGGTCTTTGTTGGTTTCTGTTGGTCTTTGTTGGTTTCTGTTGGTCTTTGTTGGTCTCTGTTGGTCTCTGTTAGTCTTTGTTGGTCTCTGTTGGTCTTTCTTGGTTTCTGTTGGTCTTTGTTGGTCTCTGTTGGTCTCTGTTAGTCTTTGTTGGTCTCTGTTGGTCTTTGTTAGTCTTTGTTGGTTTCTGTTGGTCTTTGTTAGTCTTTGTTAGTCTTTGTTGGTCTCTGTTGGTCTCTGTTGGTCTCTGTTGGTCTTTGTTGGTTTCTGTTGGTCTTTCTTGGTTTCTGTTGGTCTTTGTTGGTTTCTGCTGGTCTATGCTGATCTCACCTGGTCTCTTCTGGTCTCTCCTGGTCTCATGTGGTCTCATGTGGTCTATCCTGGTCCCTCCTGGTCTCATGTGGTCTCATGTGGTCTCATGTGGTCTCTCCTGGTCCCTCCTGGTCTCTGCTGGTCTCCGCTGGTCTCATGTGGTCTCAGTACCTGGGTTTCCTCATCGTGCTGGTCCTGGGCCAGCTGTTTCTGACGCTGCTGCTGCTCGTCAACAGCGACAAGGTGAGAAAAAGACTTTTATTTTGAAAGAGGGGGTGTGATGTCATCCAGGTGTGTGATGTCATCCAGGTGTGTGATGTCATCCAGGTGTGTGATGTCACTGTGATGTCATCCAGGTACAGCAGGCTCTGGAGGACCAGGTGGACCATATGATCGTTGGTTACCAAGGCAACAGGTATGAGGACCGGCTGCTGGACAACCTGCAGCGCTACGTGAGTCCCTCTGAACCGCCCAACACCACCATATATGGTCAATGCAAATCAGCACGTGCATGTTAAAGGTATAGTCTGTAGGAATTCCCTCCATCTCGCGGTGCGGTTGCATATCTGGACGTATTCTTGATGTTGCATTCAGGTGAAATGGGGCAGACGTCAGACAGACAACAGACGCTGCATGTAACAGGATAAACAAGCCTCTATGTAAACAAGTGGTTTTTGATTTCTAGTCGAAACTAATCTCTTTCCACTTAAACTAAGACTCATCACCTAAAAATGAACTTGTTTTTAGATCATTTTCACTTGTTTCAAACACATTTTCACTTGAAATAAGTAGAAAAATCTGCCAGTGAAAGAAGTTTTTTGTGTTTGTAATAAGAAAGAAAAACTTGCTCCACTATCAGATTTTTCTACTTTTTTCAAGTGAAAATCTGCTTGAAAGAAGTAAAAAGTGTCTAAAAACAAGCTGCTTTTTAATGTGATGAGTCTGATTTTAAGTAGAATGAGATTAGTTTTGACTAGAAATAAGACAAATATTCTTGGTAAGATGTTGAGTTTTTGCAGTGCAGGCTGTAGGTGGAGCCAGAGGAGTTGGATTTTGTCCTAAATGACCCATTTAATGTCCAACTATCAGAATATAGTGACAGTTCCAGCAGATACGACTGAATCACTGTTACCAACTGAAGCTTTAACTCCGGTGACAGAATAACAAGTCTCAGTAGATCAGTGTTGCTGCTGCCAGTCTGTGTTTAAACTCAGCGGGTTTGATTCCTGTCGGACGTCACACTAGAGCGTGTAAAATAGTCTACTTGCCAACAATGAGTACCCGGAAATGTTGAGTACCCCAAAGTTTTATGTTAGAAATAGATAGTACGGGTCCCCAGTATTCAGAAACTGCCGGATGCTAATATATATTGGGCAATTAGCATAACAGACATAATTAGCATAAATTAGCATAATTGCATATGGGCAATATTTCAATAAAATTGACTTGGCTGATCTGGGCAATATTGGAGTGGTTTTAGGGGTTATTGATGATGCTGAATCCATTTCTGACATTTTCAAAATTCAAAATGGCTGTCTAAACCGGAAGTGACCAGATTTTAACCGCCAGTGGGCTGATTTTGATGGACCAAAATCTGGTCACTTCCAGAAACTAATAAAACTTTGGGGTACTCAACATTTCCGGATTCACAACGGGGCCCTATGGGCTGGCAAGTAGACTAAAAGCAAAAAAAGAATAAATAAATAAAAACTGAGTAGAACCGTGTCGAGCCGTGTCGGATTTGGCGGCGAAAAGTGCGTACGTACAAAACGGGGGAATAGGGATGTCATGATTATAGATTTTTATAGAAAAAAAGGACCAATTATCTTCCTTAGGGAAAGTGTTTGAATTATTCAAGCCATTATCTATTATCATCTATACCAAATGTTTAAGTTTATTTTAATCAGGGTTTTTTGTTTGTTTTTACATTTACATTACAAATGACGTGAACTTTGCCGTGGCGACAGGCGAAGTGCTGCGGCCGGACGAAGCCCTCTGATTGGCTGGGGAACCGGTACCTGCAGACGGAGCAGCTGAACCGCTCCGACGTGCTGCCCTGCTCCTGCTTCTCCTCCTCTCCTCGCTGCTCCAACTCCTCCTTCTGCTCCTCGGAGCTGCAGCCCAGGCCGCCGCTCGCACACGGGAACAACTCCTACACACGGGTCAGCTGCTCACACACACACACACACACACACACACACACACACACACACACTCACACAACGCTGCCCTACAACGCAAGAAGGGGGTAACTCATTTTTTGTCACAAATGAGATTTTGTCATTTTTGGGACATTAAAGGTCTGCTACTACATCATGTGGATAAATATCTTGACTCAACATTATCTTATTTGGGATTTATTTATATCTGAGGGTGGTTTTCACAGTAACTCCCAAAACCTGCGGTGACAACAAGAGAACAACTAACTACAGTTACCTTTTCTCTCTGTGTATAGAATGCACAACACTCCCTACTGTACAACAGGCTGCTATCATTATGAACCAATAGGAGTTAGTTTCCTCTTTCTTACGTTGTATGTCCAGCTTAGATTTTGCCTTAATGCAAAACAGACAGAGGTAACTCTGAAATAAGGGTCAAATGTTAAGTTTGAGTTAAATATTATTACACAGCTAGACTAATAACTTGCAAAAACAAGGATTTGACCAATTTCAGAATCCTCAGTTCAATACAGTTGACTGGACAACAACAATACTTTAAACTCATTTTTCTCAGAACTGCACTCTGAGGAGTTTTACCCCGTTCTTCCGTTGAAGGGCAGAGTTAGTGTGTTCTGCATTCACTCAGTGTGTGTGTGTGTGTGTGTGTGTGTGTGTGTGTGCAGGGCTGCTCGGCGGCGCTGAGTGTGTGGTTCCAGGAGAACGTCCTGACCATCGTCAGTATGGACGTCGGCTTGATCTTCATCCAGGTCAGACACTGGAGTACCTTACACACGTTCTTTGATGTAGATGATGGGACGGAGTGATATATTGCTTTTATAAAATAATGACAATATGAAAGAGGAATACGCAATCAATTTTATGTAGTTTTATTCAACCAGAAATACATATTATCTAATAAAATAGCCTCACTGTGAAAAAACTAGTCCCACCTCTCCAGACAGTTAGCTCCATCAAACTCATCAAATACACAATCCAACAACTCCACAACACAACGCTCTGGTGGACAAGTTGTGAGCTGCACATTCACCACGCTATGAGATAATAACTTTCCTAGGTCGTTCCTAGATGTTTTTATTCTCTTTCTGCACTTTCATCTCCTCCTTTAGCTGTTCTATCTACTGCTGATTTTAATCGTGTCTGATTTTTCTCTTAGTCTTTTGTTTTTTTTGTTTTTGGTTTCTGTAGCACTTTGAGATTACTTTATGAAAAGTGCTTTACAAATAAAATGTATTATTATTATTATTATTATTATTATTATTAACACAACGTTACCACACAGAGTTGTTTTAGAGTTAAATTCATGCAAAACCACTGAACTCTGTGTGGTAACGTTGTGTTATTATCTCATAGCGTGGTGAATGTGCAGCTCACAACTTGTCCACCAGAGCGTTGTGGAGTTGTTGGATTGTGTATTTGATGAGTTTGATGAGGGAAACCAAGAAATCCCATAATGAGCCTCCGTAGCGTAGCTCTGAGCAGCTCACGGCTCTGCTCCACCGTTCTAAAAACAGCTTGCACCGACAATTAAAGGTAACGAACCTACTGCTATGACTATAGGGATTATGGCAATGGGTCAATTTGACTAAATGTTGAACTGTCCCTTTAAATGTGACCCCAGGACGACTAGCGCTGCTCTCTCTCTCTCTCTCCACAGATGTTTCAGTTTGGACTGGTGTTCTCTCTCTACCGAGCCGTCGCCACTAAAGCCGGTTTGAAACGGTCCAATCAGCTGGCGGACGCTGACCACGCCCACCTAGGCCACGCCCCCTCCGACGACGACGAGCTGGACCCCGGGGAGCAGAACTACGCCTACATCCACCCCGACAACCCGGCCTACTACTACGACACCATAGATGCTGCAGATCACCATGACAACCAGGTGTACCTGCAGCCGGCTCAGTAGGCTCCGCCCACCTTGCAGTTTCTCTTTTGTTTTTATTTGAACTTACAATTAATTGTTGTTTCCTTGATCTTATTCTATTTTGTATTGATGTTTTTTTGTGTAATGTTATTAAGCTAATGTATATTAATGTTAATTTTTTTGTTTTGCTTTGTTATTTGTGCAATAACCTTTTATAGGTGAGGTTTAAAGATGAGCCCGAGTGGGTTTCTACCTCACCTGCACGTTTTATTTTTTATTTCATTTATTTTGTTGATTCCACAAATGTGCAAATGAACTAAACTAAACTGAACACCTCCATCCTGTGCAATAAAAGTCAACAACATTATTAAATCTAAATGAAAACAGTCTGAGCCGTTTGTTTCTTATGGCGTAACGCTGACACACATCCAGGGTCATTTCATCCATCTTTCCATCTAATCCAACTTTTATCCCAGTTGTTCAGTCTGATCCAGATAGAACCCTCTCTAGACCGGTGGTTCTCAAACTATTTTACATCAAGGACCCTAAATTGATACAAATTAGACCACAGACCCCCCTATTGGACAACATTTAGAAACAAACACCAGAAATACACATTGTTCTGGAACTGAATAAAGTTACTTTCTTAGTAAATGTACCTTCAAATTGGTGTCAAGTTTTGGAAAATTTTTAATGAAATTTCTGGACAAAAAAGTGCTAACACTTCTCAAAAAGAAAGTAAAAAGATTTCTACAGAAAAATGTAAAAAAAATCTAAAAGAATCTAATCTAAAAGAAAAAAATGGTGAAACTCATAAAAAAAGTTAGAAAAAATCTAGAAGAAATGGTTAAATTCCCAAAAAAAGGAAAAATTCTATAGAAAAAACTGGTTAAATTCCTAAAATTTTCCTCCCCAAAAAGTCAAAATTCTAGGAAAAAAAAGTGGTAAATTGTCTCCCAAAAAAAGTTGAGAAAATTCTAGAAAAAAAAGGTTAAATAAGTTGAAAAATTCTAGACAAAAGTGAAAAGATTTCGAGAAAAAAGTTTTTAAGACCCCAGACCTCACTTCTAGATGACCAAGTCCAGATGCTGAGTGTAAAATGTGACTGTGTATCAGACTGAAGCTGGTAGAGCAGAAATTAGCATCGCTATCCAGAGTCTGTGGTCAGTTCAAAACGCTTGTTAGGAAATTTGCTCTGACGTTTGTTGTGGGAGTCTGTGGAAGCTGCGTCCGGACAACTCTGGCAGCTGGACACATTTATTGAGGCTGCTGCACTACTGCATTTATTTGGTAGCTACACCGGTTGCTCTGGGTCGCTGTGGCAATGCATGATGGGATATCTTGCTCTGGTTAGTGACCATCGGCTGTTCACTACATCTCGTGGTGAATTCTGGGATAGATTCAGTCACTATATAGTGAACATTAATAATCACTAAACATTCGGACACCACTACAAAATGGCGTGGTCACTATGTAGTGCACTAGATAGAGAGTAGGGGGGGATTTTGGACACAGCCATTGTTTTCTGTGCTGTTTCTTTAGTTTCCTCGGTGTCTTTAAAACAGCCAGACCTTCTCTCTGTGTGAGTCTGTGGAGACCGACGCTCTCTAGTGGCGAGGAGAGGAACTGCAGCCTCGGGGGGAAGTTGCTGATTGAAGCAGTTTTGATGGAAAAACAACTTCAGACACATTGTTTTTATTTTATTCCAAAATTTTATTTAAAATCTATTGAGCAGAAAATAATTCAACAGGTTCAAATATCTTAATATAAATATATCATAAAGCTCAGAGTCAGTGTGTGTGTGTACAAACAGCAGCAGCAGCAGCAGCAGCAGCGCCCCCCGGTGTCCAGACACAATACATACACAGCAATAAATAAAGTCATTAGAAACTAATAAATATCAAATATCAAATCTAATCAATGACGTCTGATTGTTCTGTGAATCAGATTCACCTTGTTGAGAAAATAGATTTTTACTCTGTGGAGGAGAAACGAAGCGATGGCGTCATCGTGTTGTAGAGCAGGAAGTCGGCCGGCGTTCAGGTGAAGGTGACTTCATAGATATATTATATACTGACTAGATGTATACCGCCTTCTGCTTCTCAGCGTACGTCAACACGGCGGCCATCTTGGTCAGGGGTTTCTGACCATAGACATATAAAGGTCTGAGCAGCAGTCAGACCAGTCAGACCCTGTACAACACATTTCTGTGTATTTATGCATGTGGGTGTGTGTCTGAGTATCTAAGTGTATGTTTAAAGGTCGACTATGTAGAATTACCAGAACAACAACAACAGAAAAAGAATTCCAGCAGTCGATTGCCAGACCGTTGCTAGGTAAAACGGGCCGTTGCTAGGGACTCCGCTCTGATCAGAGGACAGACAGGAGGATATTTACCTTGTGTTTCATTTTTACCGTCATTAACAGCATAATATATTATATATGTATTATTTTTGAAAAAATATAGCTTTTAATAAATATTCTACATATTCAACCTTTAAAGGGACAACGAGGAGTTTCTGCGACAATAAAAAAGTCTGATATTAATGTGGATGAATCTACGTTACCACTTGTTAATGGTCCATTTTAGATAAATCTATGGTTTTGTCTCTATGGTTATTTTGTTATTATTAGTGGTGGTGGAAATGCTGGGCGAGCCGACCAGCGTTTCTTTACTTTCGGTTTCGTGGCGAGTCATGAGAATAACGCCGCCGTATGAATCTCCGTTTATGGTGGGAACTACGACGGTATGTGATCGTCTTCCAACCTCTGACTTTAATTCTTGATGAATGAAAACATGAGTCTGTCTTGCGCCGGTCAAAGAATTTCACGGTGCGGAGGCTCATAAATGTAGTGAGAAAACACTTCACTTTAACAAAACTCCTCGTTGTCCCTTTAATGCATAAAAAAATAATAATTCAAAAAATTTTTTTTGTTGTTGTATCATAAATATATGTCTGACATTTATAATAAACCAAACGGCTTGAAAACCAGTTGAATATTCAGTGAGTTATGGTGATGTTAATGGTTGATAGACCTCTAGTGCAGGAAGTAGACACGGCTTCCCCCTGACCAAGATGGCCGCCGCGTTGACACATTCCACTCAATAGAGCTGCCTGGGAACCAGCATCTAGTCAGTATATAGATCTATATCTATGAAGGTGAGTTGGGTTGAGTTGAGGTGAGTTGTTACCGGCGCAGCGCTGCCACCTGCTGCCTCCAGCACTGAACACACTGCACCGACTCCATCATGGAGTTGAAGTCTGGGGTGGGGGGAGGGGAGCGGGGGGAGGGGCAGCCGTCCGCATCCTGGTGAGAGTCCACCTGTAAACATCAATCAATCAATTAGTCAATCAATTAGTCAATCAATCAATACATCTCCTAATGACCCTGAACTTTCTGTCTTTCATCATCACTAGAGCTCTGTAAAAGAGAGTAGTGACAGCATTGGTCCAATGGCAGCGCCTCCTGGTGGAGGAATATGGGTTTTACAAAAGAACTGACATCTCTGCATTGTTGGTGAATGAGCAGTGTGGTGTTTTCAATAATTTAAGGACATTTATAGATCACCCACGTTAATAGCATCATTGAGGATCCTTTACAGATAAACATTAACACATAGGCCAGTAAAAAAAAAAAAAAACAGTTGTCTACATGAATGTTTCAATCTACATTTTGTAATAAACAAATTATAAGTATAATCTGATATGACCAAGACACCTAAAAACAAAAACACGGCCGTTTTCATCAATTTACCAGCAAGTGGGCAACACACATACATTGGAGTGAATGGGTTTTCTGGGCGCTTTTGCAATACCCATATCCTGCCACTAGGGGGCAAAACCCTTAAACCCTTAAACCCTTAAACCCTTAAACCCTTAAACCCTAAACCCTTAAACCCTTACCAGGGTCAATGGAGGTGTCCTTACTCTCTTTTACAGAGCTCTAGTCATCACTGACACTGTGGATGAATCGGCCAATCAGAGCTCAGATACTAACCAGGTGTTGCACAGATAACATTGATTGGAAAAAGTTTGGATGCTCCTCCATCAATGTTTAATTATAAATAAAGTAAAATAAAAATATACACAAATAGAGAGAAGAAAAACATTACTCTTTGATAAATTTGTTTTTCCCAAAATGTAGAAATGTAGCAGTATTTTTAAGTTACTACTAATTAAAAGGCGATTAAAACATTAAAATTTCCACATAACTCCTCAATACGACGGAGTATTAGGGCCACGTTGAGAAAAAAAAAAACACACAGACTTCGAGAATAAAGTCGCACATTTCATATGAGAAAACAAGTCATAACATTATGAGAATAAAGTCGTACATTTACGACTTTATTCTCTAAGTTTGTAATTTTTTTATTTGTCACTGTGGCCCTAATACGCCGTCGTACTTTATTGTTATGTGAATTGAATGATGTGCTATTTACTTACTGTGTGTTTTTTATGTGATCATTTGTGAAGCCAAAGACAAATTTCCATTATTATTTATGTCTGCCATGCCATTTACAACCTTTTTATTTAATGGCTCCTCTGTTAGTCTCTGTTCTTTCTGTTCATTGGATACTGTTTGTATTTCAACAAATAAAGAAGGCAGGGAGAATAGGGAGAAAAAGTTTGCTCTGTTTCTTGCTTGTAAGAATGTCCTGTTTGATTTACTGTAAATTGCAAACAAAACTAATAAACACATGCTTGAAAAAAATAAAATAAAATAAAGAAGCAGAGCCCTACCAGGTGCTGTAGCAGGTCCTGGTTCAGCGTGATGACGCGACACAGCACCGTGACGTCAGGACAGAGCGCTCTGAGCCGACCGGCGCAGCTCTGGTAGAAGGAGAGGCTGTCGACCAGCACGTCGCTCTGACGGGACACAGAGGGTTAACGAGTTAAATGGATAGTTCACCCAAAATTGAAATTTCCCTCGTTATCTCCTCCCCCTCATGTGGACTAATAAGGGCTGGGAGAAGTTTCAGAGTCCTCCGTGGCTTCTCTGAGTTACAGGGGGTCTCGGCGTAGCAGTGCATGTCCATATATAACGGTTGCAAATGGATACCAACTGTCTTCATAACAAAAAGACACACCAAAAAACATCCAAATACCTCTAAATAAGTCTATTTTTCAAGCTTGTTTTGTAGCGGAAGCTCCTCTTCCCAGTTCGTTCAAATTTGACGAACCAGGAAGAGGAGCTTCGAGAAGCTTCCGCTACAAAACAAGCTTGAAATATAGACTCATATAATTTTTTTCAGGACAATTTCGCATTTTGGGGCTTCAATACAAGACGGACATTACATATGAGCAGCATGGAGGTATTTGGATGTTTTTTGGTGTGTCTTTTTGTTACGAAGACAGTTGGTATCCATTTGCAGCCGTCATATGGACATGCACTGCTACGCCGAGACCCCCTGTAACTCAGAGAAGCCACGGAGGACTCTGAAACTTCTCCCAGCTCTTAGCAGCTGCAGTGTGAGACTCACCTGGTCCAGGTGAGCAGCGGCGCGGTTGCATGGCGGAGCCGGCAGGATCCTCACCTCCTCCTGCAACACACCAGAGGTTAGAGTTAGACAGAGCTCTTTATCTCAGACTGGGGAGATTCACACCACAGTGTAAATCAATGGTGTAGTCTAATGTGTTGTAGTGGGTAAACTGCTTTTTAGGTGGTAAACTGTTCATACTTGTATCACATAGACCGGTGGTTCTCAAACTTTTTTATAATCAAGGACCCTAAAATTGACACAAATTAGACCGCGGACCCCCATTGGACAAAACTTTGAAGCAAACACCAGAAATACACAAACAATCAATGTACGTTTAAATTAGGCATACATTTTTGAAAGATTGTAGATACATTTCTGGGAAAAAAAGTGGTACAATTACTCCCAAAAAGTTTAAACATTTAAACCAAACAAACCAAACCCAACCCAACCATACCAAACCCAACTAAACCCAATCCAACCCAACTAAACCAAAGAAAACAAACCCAACTAAACCCAATCCAACCAAACCAAACCAAAGAAAACAAACCCAACTAAACCCAACCAAACCAAACCCAACCCAACTAAACCAAAGAAAACAAACCCAACTAAACCCAATCCAACCAAACCAAACCCAACCCAACTAAACCAAAGAAAACAAACCCAACTAAACCCAATCCAACCAAACCAAACCAAACTAAACAAACCCAACTAAACCAAAGAAAACAAACCCAACTAAACAAAACTAAACCCAACTAAACCAAAGAAAACAAACCCAACCAAACCAAACTAAACCCAACTAAACCACAGAAAACAAACCCAACTAAACCCAATCCAACCAAACTAAACCCGACTAAACCACAGAAAACAAACCCAACTAAACCCAATCCAACCAAACTAAACCCAACTAAACCAAAGAAAACAAACCCAACTAAACCAAACCAAACCAAACCCAACTAAACCCAACTAAACCAAACCAAACCCAACTAAACCCAATCCAATCCAACTAAACCCAATCCAACCCAATCCAACCCAACTAAACCAAACCAAACCCAACCCAACTAAAACAAACCCAACTAAACCCAATCCAACCAAACCAAACCAAACTAAACCCAACTAAACCATAGAAAACAAACCCAACTAAACCCAATCCAACCAAACCAAACTAAACCCAACTAAACCAAAGAAAACAAACCCAACTAAACCCAACCAAACCCAACTAAACCAAACCCAACTAAACCACAGAAAACAAACCCAACAAACCCAGTCCAACCAAACTAAACCCAACAAAACCAAACTAAACCCAACTAAACCAAACTAAACCCAACTAAACCAAACCAAACCCAACTAAACCCAATCCAACTCAACTAAACCAAACCAAACCCAACCCAACTAAACCAAAGAAAACAAACCCAACTAAACCCAATCCAACCAAACCAAACCCAACTAAACCAAAGAAAACAAACCCAACTAAACCCAATCCAACCAAACCAAACCCAACCCAACTAAACCAAAGAAAACAAACCCAACTAAACCCAATCCAACCAAACCAAACCAAACCAAACTAAACCCAACTAAACCAAAGAAAACAAACCCAACTAAACCACAGAAAACAAACCCAACTAAACCACAGAAAACAAACCCAACTAAAGCCAATCCAACCAAACCAAACCCAACTAAACCCAATCCAACCAAACCAAACCAAACCAAACCAAACTAAACCCAACTAAACCAAAGAAAACAAACCCAACTAAACCACAGAAAACAAACCCAACTAAACCCAATCCAACCAAACCAAACCAAACTAAACCAAACCCAACTAAACCCAACCCAACTAAACCAAAGAAAACAAACTCAACTAAACCCAATCCAACCAAACCAAACCAAACTAAACAAAACCCAACTAAACCCAACCCAACTAAACCAAAGAAAACAAACCCAACTAAACCCAATCCAACCAAACCAAACCCAACTAAACCAAACAAACCAAACCAAACCAAACCAAACCCAACTAAACCAAACAAACCAAACCCAACTAAACCTAATCCAACTAAACCCAACTAAACCAAACAAACCACACCAAACCCAACTAAACCAAACCAAACCAAACCAAACTAAACCCACCCTCCAGGACCGTGGTCTCACCGTCTCGTTCAGCTGGTTGCTGTAGACCGTCAGCGCCATCTGCAGGTCCTCGATGATGCTCTGAACCTCCACCGGGGCGGCGCCGTCGCGCAGAGCTGCACCGGCCGTAAGCCCCGCCCACAGGCCCAGGAGCAGCAGCAGGAAGTACCCACAATGCACTGCGGCAAGGAGAGGATGAGTGTGAGAAAGACATGAAGAAAGACACTGGCTGTTTTCAAAACCGCATACTAGCACCACATTTACATCAAGAAATACATGTTTTACAATGAACCGAAACAGTCTGCATTAAGTTTTATTTTATTAAACTATAACATAGTTGGTCCACGGCAAAGATACGGTTACGGTTAGATGTCAGGGGACCATTGCATTGTGGGATACAGTACGCAATGTGGACAGGTCAGATACTGGAGATATTTCCCGAATCAGTACGACCTCTGGGAATTTTTCGCATACTGCAGATTTAGCTTTTGTTTGCATACTGCATACTGCATTTTGGACAAATTGGTACGTACTAGCAGTATAGTATGTGGTTTCAAATACAGCCTCACACTCACACACAACCGGGTCCAGTTGGACCAGAACCACAAGGTCAGTGACGGAGACACTCACTGTTTTCAGGAGGAGGAGAAGGTTTATCTTGGTGCTGGTCCTGGTCTGATGTGGTCTGGTCTTGGTGCTGGTCCTGGTCTGATGTGGTCTGGTCTTGGTGCTGGTCCTGGTCTGATGTGGTCTGGTCTTGGTCCTGGTCTGATGTGGTCTGGTCTTGGTGCTGGTCCTGGTCTGATGTGGTCTGGTCTTGGTGCTGGTCCTGGTCTGATGTGGTCTGGTCTTGGTCCTGGTCTGATGTGGTCTGGTCTTCATGCTGCCTCCTCCTTTTATCCTTCTCCATCCTGAATCCCAAGAACCGCTTGACATCAGTTTTTCTCCAAATCCAGTTCCCAGGAGCTCCAGAGCTGAGTCAGTGTGTGAAGGTGAGGTCGGTCGGTCACATGACAGGAAGTCAAGTCACACCTTCATCCTCCTCACCTTCATCCTCCTCACCTTCATCCTCCTCACCTTCATCATCATCATCATCTTCATCCTCTTCCCCCTCTCTCTCTCCCACTTCTGTCTAAACCTCAGACTGAGTCACACACTTTTTACCCAAGAAGCTCCAACATCCCGGGGTTTCCTGAACGTGACACAATCACTCACTCACTCACTCACACACACACACACACACACACACACACACACACACACACACACACACACACACACACACACACACACACACACACACACACACCGTTTTTTTTTATTTATTCCATTCTACCCAGGGGCCAAAACCCCTTTCTGGGGTAGTTTTGCTGGCGAAATTATGTAAATGCAAATATTTAGGTACTACAATGGCATAAATAGTCATACAACTATAACATTTGGCAGAGAGTATCTTGACACATAGGGGGAGGCAGGAAAAAAAGATTCTGGGGTTTGTTGCAACTCGATTTTAAGATATCACCCTCAACATCCCAAAAAAGACAAAAAAAAAGTACTGTTCGCCTGTCAAATTCTCATGAAAATGATTATTTTTCAGCACTTTATGGAGAATATTTATGCCTAACATGTATATAGAAAACTTCCTTAATTCATAAGCTTCCGTTTGAGTCCAAGATAATTTTAGAGTTGTATGACTATTTATGCCATTGTTGTACCTAAATATTTGCATTTACATCATTTCTCCAGCAGAACGACCCCAGAAAGGGGTTTTGTCCCCTGTAGCTTTCCAGCAGCTAGTTGACCAGGTTGTCCACCCAGGTTTTAACCCTTCAACTTCCTACAGATCATTTCTGCTGTCAAACCTTTTACAACGCTCCCTGTCTGTTTTTTTGCTTTGCCGCGTATCTTTTCTTTTTTAAACATTTTCTTAAACTGAGACATACTTGTACAACTTTTCAATTCCTTGCTTTGTGAATGCCATAGCTACTTTTACACCTGCAACAGAAATACACAATTGTTTTAAGCTTGGCCTTGCAAATGTATGTATGTAACAGCTGCTTTGTACTTGCAATACATACATACACTATACATACACTACAATAGTAACAAGGGCACACATATGCAAGAAAGAAAAGTGAAAAAAAGAAAGTGCGGAGAGTGCAATAAATAGTTTAAAATACTTATTGATTAAAGCCACTTATCTGGACTCTCTCTATCTATCTGGCCTGTCTAGCCTCGACCTGGTCTCTTTTTACTAAACTTAACCAACTCCTTTCTTCATTGTCTAAACCCGACCAATGGGACAATTACACTTCTCGCTCAAAGTCACAACTCAACTTCTCACTCAAAAATAGGCAAAAATCTGCAAAGCCACAACTCCACTGCAGGTATGGGAACAAAAATGGCATGTTCCTTTTGGGGAAAAGCGCTCCAAGCTCCAGGTTCGATGCTAAACGTCAGTAAAGTAAAGTTTCATCAGGTAACAGCAGCTTAGTTGTAGTTTTCTGGTCGATGTCTAAAGCTGCAGGAAGAAAAGGACTTGGAGTTCGACCCACAGCTGGATAAGAGGGAATGTTAACGTGATGAGGACTGATGGGAACATTATGGGATGGATGCAACTAAAAAGGGAACAAGTTCATCTTCAGAGGTCTGACCGATTTAGGGGGGTAGGGTATTGTTTTAATGTGCCATATATTTATTGATTATCTATTTATTACTACCTTTATTGTGCACTTTATTCTGATTGTATCATGTATTGTATTGTGTGTCTGTTTGTGTTTGTATGTCTGTGTGAAGCACACTGAAACAAATCAACAATAAAGTACAATAAAGTATTGAAACTTGACAGAGGCTTTCTCCTAAAACCTGAACAACTGCAACTAAGACTAAGACTCAATATAAACTAAACTAAGACTAAATAAAACTAAATAAAAACGAGTCAATTCCTCTAAAAATAAAAACTAAACTGATTCATCACTTGTTGAACTCACTAAAAATAGACTGAAATAAAAACCAAACTAAATAAAAACTAATGAACAGTCTCTGATGTTCAATTACATCAGATTGTGTTGTGAAGCTGGGAAACTGTTAATAATGTGAAAACAATTAGTCCTAAAACATTTGGTTTTTCTCGTTAATGAATCAAAGACTCTGATGAGTTTTTATTTATGTTTAATTGAAAACATGAGACGATGAGCGATGAGGTCATCATCGTAGCAGAAACACGTTGCATCAGATGTTGTGTCATCGTTTCCTCCATCGCTCACACTTCACTGGAACTTTGACTGACACACACACACACACACACACACACCACACACACACACACACCACGCACGCACGCACACACTTGTAAATCTATCTTTGTGAGGACACTGTCATTGACATAATGTATTCCCCCTAACCTCTAACCCTACACTCTTAGAAATAAAAGTGCTAATTTGAACCATATAAGGTTCTTCGGCTTGTCCTCATAGGAGAACCCTTTTTGGCTCCTGCTAGAACCTTTTATAAAGGTTCTCTGGATCAGAATCTTAATAGATCACAAGCTCTGCTGGAAATCTCACGTGAAATATTTGTGCTCCAAAGTATCCAGAAGTATTGGAATTCTGGGTAAAACTAGACATGTTTTAGATCAGAAGTCACTTCAAATGCTGCACTATGCACTCATTGATCCGTACTTATCTCACTGTGTTGAGGTATGGGGGAAACACATATAAAAGCACTTTACAAAAGATTTGCATTTTACAAAAAAGAGTCATAAGGATGGTTCATCATGCTGGGTACCTTGATCATACAAATCCCTTGTTTTTAAAATCGGGTATTTTAAGATTTGAGGACCTTGTCAAATTCAAAACAGGTCAGATTTTGTTTAAAGCCTGGAATAGGTTGCTACCAATAAACATCCAAAAAATGTTTATGTAGGTCAGAGAAAGCATATATGATTTAAGAGGGAACTGTAACTTTAAACAATCTACCATCCATTCTACCCTGAAAAGTTTTAGCATCTATTTTTGTGGTGTAAAAACGTGGAATAGACTAGATGAGGATATAAAAATGTGCAATAACTTAAAACAATTTAAAAGTAAGTACAAACATACACTCTTGGACAGCTATAAAGAACTTGACAGCTAATTTTACTCTTTTTATTTATAATCATGGTCTTTCATATTAAAGCAATATGTTTTTAATCTTCTGAATTGTATGGAACTACAGATGTATGACATGAATCACAATGTAACTTGATAAACTTTGCTTCCTTCAGCCCCTTCTCAAACTTGCACAGTATCATTATTGTTTTGTTTCTTGTTACATAGATTGTTTGTCTTTTGATGTGCTTGTTTGAGACAAATCAAAATCAAATCAGAATGGTTCTTACTGGAACCATTAGTGTTACCAAGAACCCTTGAAAAACCCTTTTTTCAGGAAATGGTTTTTCAGAAGCAAATGGTTCCAGGTAGGCAAGGCTATTTTATTTGTATAGCCCATGTTTACAAACAGTTTGTCTCAAAGGCAGTGTTGTGCAAGTTAATGAAAAATAGTAACTAGTTACAGTTACTAGTTACTTCATTTAAAAAGTAACTCAGTTAGTAACTGAGTTACTTAAACCAAAAAGTAATGCGTTACTGAGAAAGTAACTTTTTCGTTACTTTAAAACGTTTTTTTTGGTGTTTTTTTTCCAATGCTCCCACTAAATAAAGGTTGATGGAATGGGCTTTATGCACAGCTCCACTTACTTCCTGAACTTAAACCAGCTCCTTTATTTCCTGTCTTGCATTATTGGACAAACTGATTAATCCAGGTGTGTCTGTGACTCTGACCTCAGTAGTCACAACAATGGTCAGACACCTGGAATCAGGAGCAGTGGAGCTGTGGAGCTGTGCATAAAGCCTTTCCCCCTCTAACCGTCATTTCTGTAGACTGATGCTGATGAAAAAACGCGTATTTTTATCTGTAAATTTTACCATCATCATCATGCTGCATCTTGACCGAGTTACATTCAAGAACCTGACGGAAAGTAGGTAAATTCACTCCAGCGGTCTTTTTTTTTTTTTTTTTTTTTTCGATCTATCAGCTGTGTTTACCCAGAGCGAGTGCTCTGTGTTTAGCGTTTCAGGCGTCATAATTGGAGTCCGTCTGTCTGTCGGATTCATACCGCTGCTGCTGCTCGGGTGGAGTGGGTGCTTGTGTCTCGCTGTGACTCTCGAGCTGTGTCCCAGGGGCTGCACTGGCGCACAGCTGATGGGTCTCGGATGCTGCGTTAGCTGCGTTACCTTTAGCTCGCCGTCATGCCCTGACCTGAGGCAGCTGATGTGTGGTCGAAACCACCTTGCGTTTCATTCAACCGAACTGTAGTAACGCGCCACTTCACATTCTCAGTAACGGCAACGGCGTTGTAACGATGGGAAAAGTAATCAATTAGATTACTCGTTACTGAAAAATATAACGCCGTTAGTAACGCCGTTATACTCTAACGCCGTTATTACCAACACTGCTCAAAGGGCTTTACATCCCATCATAACGACATCCTCAAGGTACCCTCAGGTAGAACCCCGGCCCTTCTAGAAGAACCCTTATTTCTAAGAGTGTAACCTAACCTTGGCTCAATGTACTGTGCAATAATACATAACTCACTGTGCAATAAACTGTGCATATAATTTATTTTTATCTATTTCTTTTTATACTATTTATACTATTGAAATCCTCGAGTCTTTACGAGTATTGGCAAGACTGCTTTTTGTTATGACGCCCCTCGCTCTTGGAACGCGTTACAGCACATCCTGAGAAAAGAACTAGACTGTCTTTTGCGTGCAGAGGACCGCAGCTCTGGAACGAGCTAGATGAGAGCTTGAGGGTGGAGACGTCCATCTCCATTTTCAAGAAAAAGCTAAAAATTAAATGACTTAGTTTATGTATATATAAGCTGCAACCATTGAACATCTGAACCATAGTAAATTGAATGTAAATTTTATAATCATCTGCTTTTTTATCTACATGTTTTGAAAACCTTCTGTTGGTACGCTTGGGGTCCACGTTGTCTGTTAATGTTTCATGTACTGTATTGTTAGTTTTGTACGTGCTTTATTGTGTGTGTGTGTGTGTGTATTCAAGTTCAAGTTCAAGTTCAAGTTCAACTTTATTATCCTCAAAGACGAAATTCATATGGTCATTGCACGGCCCATGTCAGATAGATAAAAAGAAGTAGTTAAAATAAATACAAACATACATACAAACGTTTAAAAACAAAAAAACAACAGAAATGCATACAGGCATACAGGTCAGTTCACATTATCTGCTATTGAGCATTCTAATTGCTGTTGGCACGAGGGATTTGCTGTTAATGTTTCATGTGTATTCTAGTCTTGTATTTGCTGTATTGTTTTGTGTTATATGTATCCAGGCTCCCGCGATAAGCTTTTGGTAGCTTCAATGGGAGACCTGATTCACACAAAATATGTGTTGTGTGTGTGTGTGTGTGTGTGTGTGTGTGAATAAACTTCATGACTGATAAAAAAAAAAAAAAAAAAAAAAGATTGGACGCGCTCCCTTCACTCAGTGAGTTTAGGTACTTGGTCATGAATAACTGTGTTTCCATTTGTAACTGTTTCAGATGATTGTGTTTCTTGTTTCTTGTCTCTCGAGAATAAATAAAGGTTATAATAATGTTTTTATATTGTATTTTTATTGTATTGCTTGTTTTGCACTGAAGGGGGGGCTCTAATTTCGTTATACCGCGAGTATAATGACAAATAAAGGCATTCTGATTAACCATCCAAAACAAATGCCTAAACTTAACCATTACTCTAAACCTAATTTAAACCTAATTATAACCTAAACTTAACCATTACTCTAAACCTAATTATAACCTAAACTTAACCATTACTCTAAACCTAATTATAACCTAAACTTAACCATTACTCTAAACCTAATTATAACCTAAACTTAACCATTACTCTAAACCTAATTACAACCTAACGTCTTAACCCTCAAACAGCCCTTGGAAAAAGTGAGGACCGGCCAAAATGTCCTCAGTCTGTTGGTTAAAAACTCGTTCCGGTCCTCACAACATAGCATGTACAAGAACACACACACACACACACACACACACACACACACACACACACACACACACACACACACACAGTGGAGCCAGTAGCAGCATGCTCTCTTCCGTTCCGGTAACTCAGGTGAGCGGTTCACGTGTCATGTGACGAGCTGCTGCTTCACCTGCAGCCTGCGGCTCCGTCTATTTCCAAGGAGGGGCGTGACTAATTACAACCTCCGATCACGCTTTACTGTCACTGAGTTGTGCAACATTAACGAGGAAAATGATGATAAAACTGAACCCCCGGGGTGTTGATACTGTACTTATGATCAATACATTCAACTGCTAAACTAAAGGACAATTCCACTGAAATCCAGCCTGGGGCTCTAGTTTCTAATATTTCAGCCCTAATAACAGAATGAATGTGTAGATTTTCTTTTTTTTTTTTTTACTGTTTCCTGTTCTGCAGTCGTTCTGTCTGTCCCTGCATCGCCACAGCAACGTAGAATGGGAGCGGACAGATATTGTGTCATCATCATCATCATCATCCTTGCTGGGGCTTAAACCCACATCCTCTGGCACCAAGAACCAGCTCCCAACTCACTAAGCTAATTATCTGGAAGTGAAACTTGATGTGTGGCTTCTCAAATAATCACCAGGCTGCAGTTGTCAAGGCAGATTTCAAAAATTGTCAAAATGTTATCCTAAATTGTGTTATCTAAACAAAAATCTGATAATACATAAATAGCATCTTGACAGCATGGAAATATTGGTGATTTATTTATTTATTTTTGTGGGAGGATGAGTTCACTTTCTTTTTCTTCTTTTTTCATTTATTGTTTTTCCCTTTACAAAGCATTTTATAAAGTAACACAACATGAACATGGGGTGTTTTCTGTCACAATATTACAGCCAAGTAATTAACCAATCAAGTACAACTTGATATAGAAAAGAAGCTTAAACAAAACACTGCAAAAACTCAAAATCTTACCAAGAATATTTGTCTTATTTCTAGTCAAAACTAATCTCATTCTACTTAAAATAAGACTCATCACATAAAAAGCAGCTTGTTTTTAGACACTTTTTACTTCTTTCAAGCAGATTTTCACTTGAAATAAGTAGAAAAATCTGATAGTGGAGCAAGTTTTTCTTTCTTATTACAAACACAAAGAACTTGTTTTCACTGGCAGATTTTTCTACTTATTTCAAGTGAAAATTAGTTTGAAACAAATGAAAATTATCTCAAAACAAGTTAATTTTTAGGTGATGAGTCTTATTTTAAGTGGAAAGAGATTAGTTTTGACTAGAAATGAGACATTTTGACAAGAAACAAGACAAATATTCTTGGTAAGATTTTGAGTTTTTGCAGTGAAGAAGGACGTTTCAGGGAAATGTACATTTTCCATTGCTTCCAGATGTCATTGAATTTGGAGCTGGAGCCTCATTGAAAAAGTGATTCTTTCCATTACATATGGCTTGAGCCATTTCTTTGTAATTGCTTTTCTAGCAGCTAGACTCAGTATTCCAAATAAATATTTATTTTTGGTGATTTGTTTTTAACGATAAGTGTTTTGCTTCATAGGAGAAAATGTGATGTTTAGAAATGCCACTCTTACATTGACTGCAGCTGTTCCCATGAGAGCAGAATTCAACATGTTCTAGAAAATTCTGTTTTTGAGATAAAACTCTGATATTTACCAAACTTCATCAACCACAACATCTTTTCAGGAAGATTGAAAATGTATTTATCAAGAATTGGATGGTATATGTTTACAGTAGCCTACTGTTTACAGTCAAACGAGTCTGTGGAATAGCTTGACAGAGGATCTCAATGCAAAAACATAACACAATTTAAAAATAGATTAAAACATAAAACATAGTATGATAGAAAGCTATAAACAGGATTAAAATTAATTATTTATTTCTTTTATTTTTTTGGCTACACTTGTTAATTATTGGATACTTGTTTCTTTCTATGACTCTGAAACCATGAAGAGCTCTAATGGATTTAATGGAATATTGAATTAAAGGGTAGTAGGCAAGCTGGATAGTGTCGATATTTATGAACTAGTTGAACGAATGATGGTGGAAGGTTGCTCAACTGTTAACAATTTTGTGTTAAAGATCGAATAAACTACTACTACTACTACTAAACGTTTAATGCACTGGAGGCTCAATTTTTGCTTAATCAAAAATCTGAGAAACGAAGTATTCTGGAGGACGGTCTGGAGATGCTCTGTAGCAAGTTTGGTGACAATTGAGCGAAACTTGTGGGAGGAGATACATTTAATAAGTTTTACAGTTATTGAAAAAAACTGAGTGATGAACTTCATAATGTGTAATGAGTTTAAGTGGACAAAAGTTTCAGCAGTATTGGGGTGACAGGTTAGTAAAAGTTTCAAAACTGTAGCATCTACCACTGGATTGGTAGGAATTTTTAAAGTTTTTAAATGGGGGCACATGTGGAGTTGAGTAAATCTGACATGGGGCCGGACGGTTCTGTAAAGATTTTTTCACAGATTATGCATGGGAAGTAGGACTTCCTTAGAAGAAAGAGGAGAAGAGGAAAACAATAGGGTCCTGGTCATAGATATATACACGTAGAAGCCTCCTCTGACGCTGCTGTCCATTGGAACGATGCGTCAACGCGGCGGCCATCTTGGTCAGGGGGAAGCCGTGTCTACTTCCTGCACTAGAGGTCTATCAACCATTAACATCACCACAACTCACTGAATATTCAACCAGTTTTCAAGCTGTTTGGTTTATTATAAATGTCACAGTCAGACACATATTTATGATACAACATAGATTGATACTTTTTTTTAATATATAGTATTTATTTTTTTAATAAACATACACTTGCACCACTTGATGAAACAAACTGGAGCTTCAGACCTGGAAACAGACTGAGACTCAACATGGAACTTTGTCTTCCAGCTCTGTCGTCTTTCTAGAAGGTAACAACCCCCTCCTCGGTGTCCGTTTGAAGACATCTGACGTTGTCTGGTTTATGGGATGTAAAACAGCCTAAACATTCTACGTTGCCGTGGCGACGCAGGGACAGACAGACAGAACTACTGCAGAACAAGAGACAGTAACAAGAAAATCTCCACATTCATTCTGTTGGAGCTGAAATATTAGAAACTAGAGCACCAGGTTGGATTTGAGAGGAATTGTCCTTTAACTGGATCAATAGTGTCAATACGAGGATCATCATCATCATCATCATCATCATCATCATCATCTTCGTCTTCGTCTTCAAAAAAATAAAATTCAAATTCACAGTTTTATCTCTAAATACAAATGACGCAGGTGAGACACCAGGGGGCGTGTCCTGTTGCTGTTGCTAGGCGACAGTCCCGTTGCTGTTGCTAGGCGACAGTTAATAGTTTTTAGTCCGGTCACACGTGGCCCCTCCCCCTGGCCTCGGCTGAGCGGTGATGTCATCAGGTCAGAGCTCCCAGCATGCCGAGCAGCAGCAGCGCCAGGTGAGGCGTTGCTAGGCGACGCTGAGCCGAGGCGACCAGCAGCAGGTGGACCCTGTCCCGCTCTGATGACATCATGGCGGCGGCGTCGTGGAGCGCGGCCACGGCGGCGGCGCTGGAGTTCAGGTCTCCGCTGGAGAGCAGGTCGAACACACACGCCTGGTGGTGGGGGGGAAACACATTCACATTAATATAGAGATAGATATCTTTTAGGACGACTTTTAAATCTATTTTCTTTTCAAAAATCGTTTTTTGTTTTTTTGTTGTTGAAATTTTAAAAATATTGTGCAATGTGCATTTGTTCGCCTTTTTTACATCCAGAGAGTCCAGGTTTTGAAAAGGGTTTAAGTTCACTTTATAATGGAGTATGTTCATTTATAGCAGGGGTGTCCAAACTTTTTGCAAAGAGGGGCCAAATTTGTTGAGGTGAAAATGTATGGGGGCCGACCATTCAGCCTGACATCCTTTGAACCATTAACGTTAAATGCAAATGAACTATTTAATGCATTTTCTTTTATTGCAAATGGCATTCTTTCATTTCTTCATATAGAATATAAATAAATCTAAACGAATTTTTACCAAAATCACTCTGATTTTCATATTTGAAGACCACATAGAATGAAGAAAAAGTCTAAACTTTCAGAAAGCATAAACATATCTAGGTTCATTTGAAACATTGCATATTATATTTTATATTATATTATGTTTTAGAAATGGGCTGGAAAGGGTCGAGGGTCACGCGGCCACAGGTTGGCTGCCATCTTCTGGTGAAATATAAAATAGCTTTTTTTTGGTACGTGTTTTCGGGCCGCATATTATCGATTTCATGACAGAGGCTGCGGGGCCGGTGGGAATTTGAACACGTGCCGCAATTGGCCCCCGGACCGGACTTTGGACATGCCTGATTTCTAGGCTCCTACAGTGTTTGTGTGCAGATAAATGTTAAAAATGCTAAAGACTAAAAATCGAGAGAATCGGCGATATCGTAGAATCGCAATTTAAATCGAATCGCCATCCAAAAAATAGTTGAAGAATCGAATCGGGAGAAAAGCGTATCGTCCCAGCCCTATTGTCTTTCATATTGAGTGTACTTGCTTTTCCTGAAGCTGAGTCCTCAATTATATACCGTAATTTTCGGACTATAAGCCGCTACTTTTTTCTCACGCTTTGAACCCTGAAAAATGTTACACTACTTTCATTGTGTAAAGTTTCATTGTGGTAGGAGGCTCATTTGCATATTCAAATTCATTTTCAAAGAAACTTGTAATACAAAAAATGTTACATTTCATGTCTACTTTCATTGTGTAAAGTTTCATTGTGATAGGAGTAAAGGAAAAAATAGCCCCATTGGGGTGTATTGTTGTCTGCACCATAGACTTTATACAGTAAATAATGATGAGAATTAAACATATTTCCCCAACTAGGATTCATTAGGACTTTTAGTATGTTGTTCTAGACACCTCATAGAAATGATGGATGGTGAAAAACCTTCTGTGACAATTAGTCTGTTGGAAAACGCTATTTTGCCTGGACTATATTGCAATATATTTTTCTTCCGTAAGGGCTACCTGGTAGTAGACGTCTCTGACAGGAAGCAGCGCGGCACAGTGGGCGCTGGCGGCGGCGTGGGCGCTAGCGGCGGCGGTGTGGGGGGCGTGGCCTAGCGGCGGCGGCGGCGGCCTCAGCGTGTCGAGCCGCTGCGAGGCCGGGCAGCCCCACACACACAGCTGCAGGTCCTGCTCGGCGCCGAAGGCCTCGACCACGGCGCGCGGTGAGCGCACCGACAGGCCGAGGGAGCGGCCGCTCTGCCGGACCACCAGCAGCGTGCCGATGTGCGCCGCGCGGATCTCCGCCTGGCGCCCGGGGCTCTGGCTACGGACCGTCAGGCTGCGGCGGCCGCGACGCTCGCCGCTCCACACCGAGCCGTCGGCGAAGGCCGCCGGGACGTCGTCCACCTCGGCCTGGTACAGCTGCTGCTCCGAGCACTGACGGCTGCTCTTGAAGATGATGGTGATCTGAGGAGAGAGGGGGGGGGGGGGGGGCGGAGTCAGTCAGCGTGATGTCACTGTGATGTCACTCTGTGATGTCACAGTGCAGCATTAGCAGGTAGCAGCGACTTAGGCCTTGTCCACCCTAGAGTACTGTAAAAGAGAGTAGCGACACCATTGACTCCCGTGGTAAGGGTTTAAGGGTTTAAGGGTTTGAGGGTTTAAGGGTTTAAGGGTTTAAGGGTTTAGGGGTTTAAGGGTTTAAGGGTTTAAGGGTTTTGCGCCCCTAGTGGCAGGATATGGGTATTGCAAAAGCGCCCAGAAAACCCATTCACTCCAATGTATGTGTGTTGCCCACTTGCTGGTAAATTGATGAAAACGGCCGTGTTTTTGTTTTTAGGTGTCTTGGTCATATCAGAATTATACTTATAATTTGTTTATTACAAAATGTAGATTGAAACATTCATGTAGACAACTGTTTTTTTTACTCTCCTATGTGTTAATGTTTATCTGTAAAGGATCCTCAATGATGCTATTAACGTGGGTGATCTATAAATGTCCTTAAATGATTGAAAACACCACACTGCTCATTCACCAACAATGCAGAGATGTCAGTTCTTTTGCAAAACCCATATTCCTCCACCAGGAGGCGCTGCCATTGGACCAATGCTGTCCTTACTCTCTTTTACTGAGCTCTATTAGCAAGTAGCAGCTACTCAGGCCTTGTCCACACCAGGAACCAAGTTTTTAACAAGTTTTGTTAAAGGGATACTTCAACATTTTGTCAAATTGGCCCATTGCCATAATCCCTACAGTCATAGCAGTATGTTCGTTACCTTTAATTGTCGGTGCAAGCTGTTTTTAGAACGGCGGAGCAGAGCCGTGAGCTGCTCAGAGCTACGCTACGGAGGCTCATTATGGGATTTCTTGGTTTCCCTCATCAAACTCATCAAATACACAATCCAACAACTCCACAACGCTCTGGTGGACAAGTTGTGAGCTGCACATTCACCACGCTATGAGATAATAACACAACGTTACCACACAGAGTTGTTGTAGAGGGAAATACAGAGACTGTTGATGAAAAACTGTCCCTGAAGGCAACGTGCATCAGTGGTTTAGCATGAATTTACCTCTAAAACAACTCTGTCATGTCCATTTTAGCTAGCAAGCTAATGTTAACTCCAGCTAACAACCTCTATGGACGGGTTTGGTTCCAGTGCGCCATTCCGAAAGTTTACTTTAATGTTTCGTAATACCGGCCCTTAATTATTTTTGAAAAAGGGGCAACCTGATAAAAGGTCTGCCATTTTTAAAGGTTGGTTAGTACTTAAGTGCTGGGTAAAACTTTTATAGTGTTTGCTGTGGCGGTACAGTGGGTAGAGCAGCTGCTCTCAGCATGGGTGGCAGGGATCGAATCCCGGACGGGGTGCATACTGGTACTTTTTGGTCTTGTATATTAGCCCACTCATTATGTACATTATCAGCCGGCCGGGGCCACACCGGGAATAGTCGTGAACAGAGTGCGAATTATGCAATGACAATTGGGGGGGTCAACATTTTACACAGCGCACCTGGACTCAGTCCCGGTATCTCGTGTTCATAGTCAGTGACACACGCAGATTCAGGCAATGAAATGGTTTAGTCCACTAGGGGTGTCTGAAATTTTACTACAAGCATCTTAATTTAATTTAATTCAATTTATTTGATAGGGACAATGCAGGTTACCATAGTGACACTTCCACTTGTTACAAACAAGTCAATGTGACTGATGTTCTGCAGACAGAGATTATAGCTGATGCTAGTTTCACACTCCTAGCTTCCAACACTTCCTGGCATGACTATGGAAATACTGTATTGTAGTATTTATGATTACTAATAAGAAAGATAAATGTTTCAACCCCCCCTATCTGTTATTTGTACCTCTTTTAGGGGGGTTGAAGTCGTAATTAGGGGGGTCAAACCCCTCTGTAATTTGCCCTATGGTGGTGAAGCTTCGTTACGGCGCCCATTTTGCAGCCGCCAAACTGCAACACTGTGACATCACTGCAGCGAGGTGAGGGTCAGCTGATCAGAGGTCATGACTCACCTTAGTGAGCACGGTGCCGTAAGCCCCGCCCCCGGCCGGCGAGCTGGTGGCCTGTATGAACAGGTATTCGTTGTCTACGAGAGGCCACGCCCCCTGCACGGCGCACGTCTGGAAGTCGTTGTTGAAGGTGCGGACGTGCGGGTCTCCGAAGACGCCGCAGTGCAGGTAGTCGGGCGCGCGGCCCTCGCGGTGCTCGTAGAGGCAGGCGTCGCCGGGCAGCGTGCCCTGAGGGAGGGGGCGTGGCCCCGCCGTCGGCCCCGCCCTCGGGCAGCGGTGCTGGATCAGCAGGTCCTCGATGCCCTGCACCGCCGAGTGGTAGGCCAGGTCGCCGCGGCACGCCCGCGCCATCCGCCGGGTGCACGTGGCGTAGGAGCGCAGGGCGCTGCAGTAGCCGGCGTTCACCGCCTCCCTGCTGAGAGCCCCGCCCCCCACTGCTGCTGCTCCGCCCGGTACTACTCCCCCCACGCCACCAATGCTGCTGCTGCTGCTGCTGCTGCTGCCCAGGTCCAAGGTCGCCGCCACAAAGTCAGAGTTACACCTCAGGATCCGACAGGAAGCTGCAGCTGCAGAGACACAAGGAGGCTTTTATTTTGAAGGCTCTGGGCTGCAGCTACATCAGAGCAGTACATAGATATATACACTGACGCCTTCTGCTTCTCAGCGTACGTCAATAGCGCCGCCATCTTGGTCAGGGGTTTCTGACCATAGACATATAAACGTCTGACCAGCAGTCAGACCAGTCAGACCCTGTAGAACACATTTCAGTGTATTTATGCATGTGGGTGTGTGTCTGAGTATGGAAGTGTATGTTTAATACATTAAAAAAAAAATTATACATTTTTTGTTGTTGTTGTATCATAAATATCTGTCTGACATTTATAATAAACCAAACGGCTTGAAAATCGGTTGAATATTCAGTGAGTTATGGTGATTTTAATGGTTGATAGACGTCTGCCTCTGTTGACTAGTGCAGTAAGTAGACACGGCTTCCCCCTGACCAAGATGGCCGCCGCGTTGACGCATTCCACTCAATAGAGCTGCCTGAGAACGCGGCATCTAGTCAGTATACAGTATATCTATGAGAGCAGTAGACGTTTCTCCAAAAATGATCATGGTCATTGAACAGTGATTGATAAAAAACTATAATACCTGGTGAAACATGGATTGATACACCAATAGACAGGACTTGTGTCTCCATTTTACAGTTTAAATTGAGTCTCTAGGTGAAAGTATATCAGAGTAGTAGACGTTTGAAAAAGTCCAATAATTTGCTTTTTTTTTTTACCTCATCCCATTCATTCTCTGTGGCAAATTTTTCACAGTTTTTCACAAAAAAAGCATATACTGTAGAGAAAAGTAACAGGACATCAAACTGTACCTTTGTATATAGTTTTGATAAACTTTTTGGATTACCGTACTGTGACTGAAAAAAGTAGCGCCGCTTCTGACGTTATTTTATAACGCCAGTTATACAGGGCCTCGGTGCTTTTGTCCCGTGGCCTTAAATACACACAATTAGTAAACCTAGCTGATGCAGTGTTAGCCTGAAGCTACATCCTGTGTGTGTGTGTGTGTGCGTACCCTCAGGTAAACTCAGCTGGACCAGCAGCAGAGTCAGGTGGATGCAGTGTTTCCATGGTAACGCTGTGTGTGGTCCAGCGGCGACCCGACGCTCCATCATCTGGATCACAGAGAGGTCCAGGACTCTGGAGGACAGAAACATGTCACTCAGTACGTTTACATGCAGAGCTTCATCGAGCTCGGCTCAAAATTCGATTTTGGCGTCAAGTCGGACTTCTGTCCTTGTCTCAATTTACATGCAACTGAAAAAACCGAATAACTGACGGGTCCATCGCCCCCTCATGCGGCGTCACCCGTCGTTTCAGCAGGTTAATACGCCGCCTGTCCTGTTGACTTTTCTGTCACCTCCTAAAAAACTGAATATAAACAACGTAGTAGCTTAATAATAAATTCTCAACTGCAGTTCCCAACCAGACGCACCTGTCTGGACCGGATTCTCGCTGAGAATAGGATACGGGCTTCCTCTTTTCCTCTCTCTCTCTCTATAAAACACTCTTGCTGGTGGCGCTGTGTGAAATGCATTGAATCGGCGCTAACGTTGGGTTTTTTTCTTTACTTTGCCGGGTTCGGGCGGCTTCTCTGCTCCACTTGGTGCCATCTCTACTGTTGTGGAGCATGCGCTCATGCATTGTCCAGCTTCAGTCCGATTAAGGTGTATACATGACGGAGAAAATCCAATTCCAATCGCATTATCTGGGTGTCTTAATCGGAGTTCTCAACTCCGATTTCAGTCGGACTAAGGTGTTTACATGCACTTCAGTTCTCCAGTTATAGTCGGATTAAGGCAATAATTCGTTTTTTTCAAGTGTCATGTAAACGTACTGAGTGTTTCCCTCGGCCGGCCGGTCGGAGCTCTGTGATTGGCCGAGCAGTTTGTGTCGTGTGTCTGGGACCGTGCCTATGTTCCCTCAGCCCTTTGTTCCCTCATTTCTAAGGTTTTTTTTTAGGGTTAGGGTTAGTCAATTTCCATCAGATTTTATCCCCATTTCTCCCAAGTTGGTCGTCAACTACATCCAACCTATTATCCAGTAGCAGTTGACTACAGATGTAACGTAGCTTTTAGCTAAATCTGGGAACACCGCTACTCCAACATAGGGTTGAGTGATGAACCCTTATACCGAAATTAAACCTCCATGAGTTAGTGCAATTTAGACAACAAACTTCTACCTAGTACAAATAGTGTTAGTAGGCTAGTAGACAGTAAACGAAGCATTAGAAAGTTTGTACAGTAAGTAGCCTACACCAGGAATTCCTGACATTATTAACGGGGTAATTTAAGATAGCTGCTTGGTAACGTTAGCGGTAATAGCGGTAACTCGACCACTGTTGGAGCAAGGGAAAACAAGCTTCATCCCTTTAAATGCGGTATCAAAAATAAAAATGACATGACTTGAGTTTCATTTTGAGAAGAAAAATCTTAGAAATGAAGGAACATAGAGCTGTGGGATCACTGGGCTGTGGGAACATAGTCTACTTGCCAACAATGAGTACCCGGAAATGTTGAGTAGTACCCCAAAGTTTTATGTTAGAAATATATAGTATGGGTCCCCAGTATTCAGGAACTGCCGGATGCTAACTTATATATATTGGGTAATTAGCATAACAGACATTATTAGCATAAATTAGCATAACTGCCTATATGGGCAATATTTCAACCAAATTGACTTGGCTGATCTGGGCAATACTGGAGTGGTTTTAGGGGTTATTGATGATGCTGAATCCATTTCTGACATTTTCAAAATTCAAAATGGCTGTCTAAACCGGAAGTGACCAGATTTAGAAATCCATCAAAATCGGCCCACTGGCGGTTAAAATCTGGTCACTTCCGGTTTAGACAGCCATTTTGAAAATGTCAGAAATGGATTCAGCATCATCAATAACCCCTAAAACCACTCCAATATTGCCCAGATCAGCCAAGTCAATTTTGTTGAAATATTGCCCATATAGGCAGTTATGCTAATTTATGCTAATTATGCTTGTTATGCTAATTGCCCAATATATATAAGTTAGCATCCGTCAGTTTCTGAATACTGGGGACCCATACTATCTATTTCTAACATAAAACTTTGGGGTACTCAACATTCCCGGGTTCACAATGGGGCCCTATGGGCTGGCAAGTAGACTACAGGGCTGACCCCGTGTGTCTGACTCGGTGTTGTCGTCGTTGTGCTAATGCTACTTGTCCTGGGCTCGTTAAGCCCCGCCCACCAGCCCAACGGAGCGACGGGATTGGTTCTGCCAGTGCTGTGCTGTGCTGTATATAAAAAACACAGAGGAGGATTGTGATTGGACGGTGAGTGAAGGAGCAAGGTGTCCTACCTGCAGCGTCGGCGTCGTTGTCGTCGCTCCTCGGAGTCATGACTGAACAACGGCCTGGTCCACACACACACACACACACACACACACACACACACACACACACACACACACACACACACACAGGGTCAGGGTTCACTCTCTCTCTTCTCTGTTTGTTTGTTTTCTCTGCAGAGCAAACAGCTGCTGGAGGAGGGGGCGGGGCTTACCGTGGCTCTGCTGCTCACTGATTGGCCACTGACTGACTGACTGACTGACAGGTCATCTGTGTCACTGACTATGTCAAAGCCATTTTAACATATAAAAGTCAGACTGGATGTGTTGTAGATCTCTGTAATTCAGTTTTGCCTCTTGTCAAAAAGAACATTTCAGATCCACAACTACATTCTTCCTTCACTTTAACCATTCATGTGTATGGGGTTTGTCATTACAGATATCTACAATTCAGTTGCAGATATCCACTATGTGAATTACAGATATCTGGAACTGAATTACCACTAGTACTAATTCCAGTTACAGATATCTACAATTTGATTCTGACTAGTCATAATTCCAGTTCAAGATATCACCTCAATTAAAGATATCTACATGTCCCTTTTCAGATATCTGTAATTAAGTTTTGACTAGGTGAAATGACGTTGTAGATATCTGTAACTGGAATTATGACTAGTCAAAATACGGCAAACCATTTTAACATTTAAAAGCTAAGTTTGACTCTCCAGAATTAAGATTGTAGATATCAACAACGTCTTTCTGACTGGTCCTAACTACATTTTGAATAGTTGGATTTTTCATTCAAGATATCTGTAATTCAGTTTTGCCTCTTGTCAAAAAGAACATTTCAGATCCACAACTACGTTCTTCCTAGGACAAATGACGTCACTGTAACCATTCATGTGTATGGGGTTTGTCATCACAGATATCTACAGTTCAGCAGCAGATATCCACTATGTGAATTACAGATATCTGTAACTGAATTACGACTATTCCTAATTCCAGTTTGAGATATCTACAGTTTGATTCTGACTAGTCATAATTCCAGTTACAGATATATTTAATTCACCTCAATTACAGATATCTACATGTCCCTGTTCAGATATCTGTAATTAAGTTTTGACTAGTCAAAATGACGTTGTAGATATCTGTAAACGGAATTATGACTAGTCGGAATCAAATTGTGGATATCTCAAACTGGAATTAGTACTAGTTGTAATTCAGTTACAGATATCTTTAATTCACCTCAATTAAAGATATCTACATGTCCCTTTTCAGATATCTGTAATTAAGTTTTGACTAGGTGAAATGGCGTTGTAGATATCTCAAACTGGAATTAGTACTAGTCGTAATTCAGTTATAATTCACATAGTGGATATCTGAAACTGAACTATAGATATCTGTAATGACAAACCCCATACACATGAATGGTTACAGTGAAGGAAGAATGTAGTTGTGGATCTGAAATGTTCTTTTTGACAAGAGGCAAAACTGAATTACAGAGATCTTGAATGAAAAATCCAACTATTCAAAATGTAGTTAGGACCAGTCAGAAAGACGTTGTTGATATCTACAATGTTAATTCTGGAGAGTCAAACTTAGCTTTTAAATGTTAAATCCGCTTGTCATAGACTACACTGACTGAGCGGTGACTAGTTGTCACGCAGCAGCTGTGGCGGCCGCGTTGCCATGACAACCGCCTGTACGACAACAACAACAACGTGTGGCGAGCGAGTCAGAATATTAGGAACAGCCAGTTGATCAATAACCAGTGATCAGTGATGTCATCCTGAACAGCTGTTGAACCGCTGCTCTGATCAGCTGACCTTCAGGCTGCAGCAGGTGGGAGGGGTCAGAGTGTGTGTGTGTGTGTGTGTGTGTGCGTGTGTGTGTGTGTGTCTATATTTAAACTGCAGTTGCCCCTGAGTCACAAACATAACTAGAAAATTCCCTCACAGAAATGTTGGGAGGGGCCACGGGGGGGCCACCGCCGGGGGTGTGACCTAGCTGTGTCAACATGGGAATCAAACCCACGATCGTGAGGTCGAGACAGAGCTGATCAGATACACACATGATCATCTAAGCACTGATATGAGGAGCTTTTACCCCAATGATCCCATGTTTCAATTTTTATCCCTGGGAGGAAACGCGTTGGTCAAGTCTACATCAAAGGGATAGTTCAACATTTTGTCAAATTGGCCCATTGCCATAATCCCTATAGTCATAGCAGTAGGTTCGTTACCTTTAATTGTCGGTGCAAGCTACGCTACGGAGGCTCATTATGGGATTTCTTGGTTTCCCTCATCAAATTGAGGGAACCCTTCAGAATGGGAATCACCAATTGGTAAAAAGCAGGTAGCCTACAAAACAGCAAAAGTTACCTCAAATGAATTAGGGTCCTCATTTGGGCTACCTTTAACTCTCTGGGTGGCCCCAAAAAGTTAAAGTGTACACATTCTGAGGTCATTACACTGCAAAAACTCAAAATCTTTCCAAGAATATTTGTCCTTTTTCTTGTCAAAATGTCTCAATTTTAGTCAAAACTAATCTCTTTCCACCTAAAATAAAACTTATCACCTAAAAATTAACTTGTTTTTAGATCATTTTCACTTTTTCCAAACTAATTTTCACTTGAAATAAGTAGAAAAATCTGCCAGTGAAGCAAGTTGTTTTGTCCTTGTAATAAGGAAGAAAAACTTGCTCCACTATCAGATTTTTTACTTATTTCAAGTTAAAATCTGCTTGAAAGAAGTAAAAAGTGTCTAAAAACAAGCTGCTTTTAATGTGATGAGTCTGATTTTAAGTAGAATGAGATTTGTTTTGACTAGAAATTACATTTTGACGAGAAATAAGACAAATACTCTTGGTAAGATACTTGATTTTTTGCAGTGTACAGGCCACCCCCCGTGTAAAAACAGCAGACCTGGAGACACTTGGCCTCATGGTGGCGCTGTTTTGTAATTCAAGAGTAGGCCACGTCCCCAGGTAGCCCAAAATGATTCCAGGTCATATTGGCGTCAACTCCAAAACGCTCTCCCAGACCGTCATACCGTCTGTCTCCAGCTCTGAGCAAATAAAAGCCGGTCTCAATTAGAAGCCGGGTCTGTTTCTATTTTCTGCAAGTTCTTGTGAATGTACAAAACCTCTCAAAGCCCACGATCGCCTGTTTAAACAGTTCCTAAGCTGTTTCATTCCTGCTAGAGTTCTTAAAGACCCGACCCAGTACGATTCGCAGCTGTCTGGACCTGATGCGGCCGGACTCACCAGCATTAATTTTCTATGTTTTCAATCCAACCCGATGCCTTCAGTTGTGTTGTTCGGCCTGGCCTGTTGACTGTGACCCAAGGAAAGAGCCGGAGTGACTCTTTCCTTCTATTCTTACTCTTTACAACAGAACAATTTGATCATATTATAGATTTTCCATCTTTGCTCAGCATAAGAGTTGTTCAAAATTAATAAAAAGCCTGTCCCATATAGACACCGGTCTCTAACATAACCCTCATTAAGTCAATGAGGAGCAGCGATGGACCTGGTCGCACTGGAAGACTCACAGTTAAAACTCTGTAAGTCTCTCTGCTCTGTTGAGCACATTGTTAGAGAGAGGACGAGTTTGTCTACAACTGTGGAAAGAATCATGTGTGTAGAGTGTAAACTGTGCCCATGAGCGGCGTGGAAAGAGAAATGTTTCAGACAGTTTCGGACACATTCACCCACTCTAGCTGATGTCACAAACATTCCGTGCAATACACACTCATTATAATCTCAACATTTCTCCAAAAATGATCATGGTCATTGAACAGTGATTGATAAAAAACTATATGACAATATCAAAACATGGATTGATACACCAATAGACAGGACTTGTGTCTACATTTTACAGTTTAAATGGAGTCTCTACGTGAAAGTATATCAGAGCAGTAGATGTTTGAAAAAGTCCAATCATTTGTTTTTTGTTTTTTTACCTCATCCCATTCATTCTCTATGGCAAATTTCGCGAAAAATGTGTATACTGTAGAGAAAAGTAACAGGACAACAAACTGTACCTTCGTATATAGTTTTGATAAACTTTTTGGATTAGGCTACTGTTACTGAAAAAAGTAGCGCAGCTAGTGACGTTATTTTATAACGGCCGTTATACACATCACTGATGACAACAGGGCCTTGGTGCTTTTGCCCCGTGGCCTTAAATACACACAATTAGTAAACCTAGCGGAGACAGTGTTAGCCTAGCGTAGCTGAGATAGTATTAGCCTAGCGGAGATAGTGTTAGCCTAGCCTAGTGGAGACAGTGTTAGCCTAGCCTAGCTGAGACAGTGTTAGCCTAGCGGAGCCAGTGTTAGCCTAGCCTAGCTGAGACGCTGTTAAGCCTAGCGGAGACATTGTTAGCCTAGCCTAGCGGAGACAGTGTTAGCCTAGCTGAGACAGTGTTAGCCTAACCTTGCTGAGCCAGTGTTAGCCTAGCTGAGACGGTGTTAGCCTAGCCTAGTAGAGACAGTGTTAGCCTAGCCTTCCTGAGATGGTGTTAGCCTAGCCGAGATTGATTGAAGCTGATAAACAACTTGAAAATTGAAACATTTGATTCTCCGTCGATCAAACTGATCACTGATTATTAATTATTAATCTACTGAGCTATTGATTTAAAGGGACAACGAGGAGTTTTGTTAAAGTGAAGTGTTTCCACACTACATTTATGAGCCTCCGCACCGTGAAATTCTTTGACCGGTGCAAGACAGACTCATGTTTTCATTCATCAAGAATTAAAGTCAGAGGTTGGAAGACGATCACATACCGTCGTAGTTCCCACCATAAACGGAGATTCATACGGCGGCGTTATTCTCATGACTCGCCACGAAACCGAAAGTAAAGAAACGCTGGTCGGCTCGCCCAGCATTTCCACCACCACTAATAATAACAAAATAACCATAGAGACAAAACCATAGATTTATCTAAAATGGACCATTAACAAGTGGTAACGGAGATTCATCCACATTAATATCAGACTTTTTATAACCAAATAGAAACTCCTGGTTGTCCCTTTAATATATTGAGTTATTGATTCAACAACTGATCTCATGGAACTAATTCAATAACTAAATCTTTATTGCACTGCAGCAGGACTTCCTGTCCTCTGAAGCTCCGCCCACTCAGTCACTCAGTACCTGTAACAACAGGAGAGACAGGACCAGGACCAGGACCAGGACCCGGACCAGGACCCGGACCAGGACCAGGACCAGGTCTGAACCAGGTCTGAACCAGAACCACAACAGTCTCTTACCTCGGGGTCAGAGTGCGTCCATGTCCTTGCTCCGTCCTGCAGGACGTCCAAACGCTGCAGGACTCTCAGGCCTTTAATCCAAGACGCTCCGGGTCGGTCCGGGTCGGTCCAGAACGGTCCAGGTTTCTGCGTGGACCCGGTCCAGCTCAGTCCAGGTCTGTAGAGTCCCGGTCTGAGGTTCTGGTCTGACTGTGGGTCTTTTAGCCTCGTGCTGCGTTCAGAGCTGACTGGGAGCTTCAGTCGGTTCTAAATAAATCACCAACAACCAGCACCTGCTGCACGACAACTGTCCACACACACACACACACACGCACACACACACGCGCACACACACACACACACACACACACACACACACACACACACACACACACACACGCACACACACACACACACACACACACACACACACCCTGCAGCAGTTTATTTTTACTTCAGGCTGCAGGAAGTCGTCTGTTTGTCGCCTGAAGCAGAAACTTCACTTCAACTTTTTTATTGTTTTCTAATAAGAATTCATTAATAATGAAGCTGATCAGTAAGACGTCAAGTTGCTCATATTGATTTACTGTAATTAAGTGAATCCATTAATCAGTGCACATCTCTCTGTAGAAAACTTCACATATTTTTATTAGCTATAACTTCTCCGTTGTATTTAGTTATTTTATTCTTCTACATTGCTTACCTTCAGGGAAGCTTCCAGACCGATGACGAGGAAAAGTCTTTGTCCCAGACGTCGTCAATGCAATAAATAAAACTAGAATGCCGTAGCTATTTACTCCTGCTTCTTACTTTGGTAACACTTTACACTAAGGGTCCCTTAAAGCAGAAGTCAGCGATCCGGTGGTTTTGTCTCTAACTTCCTGTCAGCAGATGGAGTTAGCAGCCCCCGCCCTCGTCATGGATCTATTGGTCCTCGTCCCTACGTCACCACATTCAGGCGCATCCCTTGGCTGCACACACAGAGAGGACTGCCCCTTTATGCCGTTCTCTCTCCTCATTGGATAAAGGTTGTAGGATACAAGGAAAGTTTTCTCCTGGGCTCAGAGCAGAGCAGAGTGACTGACAGACCCGTGTTTCAGACCAAACACTCTATAGAAGTGATTGCTGTCGGAAGATACAACTATTTAAGACTTAGATTAACACAAACATTCACCTGACTTCTGCTTTAATTTTTGTTGTTTAATTTTGAGGAATAGCTACACCTTTAGTTTCAGATTTTTCTACTTATTCCAAGTGAAAATCAGCTTGAAAGAAGTAAAAAGTGTCTAAAAACAAGCTGCTTTTAATGTGATGAGTCTTATTTTAAGTAGAATGAGATTTGTTTTGACTACAAATGAGACATTCTGACTAAAAATAAGACGAATATTCATGGTAAGATTTTGAGTTTTTGCAGTGTAGTATTATTTGAGTTAATTTGGGTATTTATCAATGCTTTAATTTTGAAGGTACTGGGTAGCTGGAGCGCACTGGGTGAGTTTACATACAGTATATGGGTAAGTGGACCATGGACTCTGTTTATCCGGCGTAAACTCAGTCCCTAGGTGTCCCAGTGGCCGTTTGATTTGATTTTGTTTTATTATAGTTTTGATATTTTTTGTATTTTTACAGTATTATTCTCATTCTTCATCTTGTTTTTGACTGTAAAAACTTCTTCCTGTGATGAAACTGTTTTCTGTTTTCACTGTAAAATCACTGAACCAGTCAAATCAGCTGCAGTTTCCTGTCTGAGCAGCAGGGGGCGGAGCTTCACCACCTGACTGACGCTTGTTGTACAGTAGCTACACTGCAAAAAATCAAAATCTTTCCAAGAATATTTGTCCTATTTCTTGTCAAAATGTCTCATTTCTAGTCAAAACTAATCTCTCTCCACTTAAAATAAGACTCATCACCTAAAAATGAACTTGTTTTTAGATCATTTTCACTTGTTTGCTACTTTTTAATGTGATGAGTCTTATTTTACGTATAATGAGATTAGTTTTGACTAGAAATACGACAAATATACTTGGTAAGATTTTGAGTTTTTGCAGTGTTAACACATTGACAGGTTGTTAACACATGTTACTAACTGCAAAAACTCAAAATCTCAAGAATATTTGCCTTATTTCTTGTCAAAATGTCTCATTTCTAGTCAAAACTAATCTCTTTCCACTTAAAATAAGACTCATCACATTAACTCTTTGACTGCCAGCCATTCTCACAGCAGCTTCCTCCAGCTTGCCAGGCATTTTCCAGCTTTTTGACTGATTTCCGTAGACCCACCATATATTATGTACTGTTACTACATACACATTCAACCCATCAAAGGAAAGATGAGGGTCTCTAGTTTCCAGAAAAAAAAAACTGTTTGTTTCTATCTTGTTCCAGTCTTGTGAAATTAGCGGTTGAATATAGGTTAGTTTAGCCCAAAATGCCATTTTGGCACCAAAATCTTGAGAAAAAGAGGTTTTTGTGTCGGCTGTCATTTTCAGGTGAACCAGTACAATTGGCTCCTTTATATTTTGCTTTAGTGATGCCTCAACATCTGTACAGTTGTTCTCTTGTAAACAACAACTAAATCAACACTGACAAATGACTTTTGATGACAAAAGACAAAATATTTAGCTACTGACACACACTACTGCAGCCTTTTTTCCTTCTTTTCTTTGAGTTACAACTTTTTCTTTTCTTTTTTTTAGTGTGTGTGCGTACGTGACGTGTGCATGTGCATACGTGTGCGTGTGTGTGTGCGTGCGTGTGTGTCTGTGTGTGTGTGTCTGTGTGTGTGTGTGTGTGTGTGTGTGTGTGTGTGTGTGTGTGTGTGTGCGCGCGCGCGCGCGGATCAGTTCGACAGGTTTTTGTAGCCGAAACACAGCACTTTAGATCAGATCCAGCTTCCTCTGGTCAGCAGGCAGCGGTGTCACTCACTCTCTCTGTCTCACACACATCTACACACACACAGCCTACAGCTCTGGCTGACGTCACGTGCCCCCTGAACTCACAGCCACAGACATGTACGCTCACAACAGACAGACACCATAGCTCTCCTCTCGTCACGTTCGCCGGCGCCGTCCGTTCCTCATCCACACTACTGTAGATCGGGGATTTTCAAGCTGCTATCTGAGTGATTTCTCGCAAAATCTGGCGACTTTCCAAACGCTCTTGATGACTAACGACGAGCAATCAACGGGGTTGTTGTTACTAACGTTTGTGCTTTGTATCACGGAGCTGCACGGAGCTTCAACGAGCTGCCGAGCCGCCATGAGCCCCGCCGCCGCCCCCTCAGCTCTCACCGGCGGCCAGAGTGTCACGGAGCGGCGCCGCTGCAGTCAGACACCCGCTCCGCTCCGTGAGGGGGGAGAAATACGCTATATTTTTTATATCTCTCAATCCAAATGTGTTTTTCTGCACTTTATTTTGATGATACAAGTCTGATCTTCACAGAGGAGCAGGGCAAGACATTCAACATGGCGTTGCCATTAAAAAAACGCTAAGACGAGTTATCTCGTCTTTGGCAGACTACGCTTGGATTCGCTAAGACGAGATAACTCGTCTTTGGCAGTCAAAGAGTTAAAAAGCAGCTTGTTTTTAGACACTTTTTACTTCTTTCAATCATATTTTCACTTGAAATAAGTAGAAAAATCTGATAGCCTAGTGAAGTTTTTTGTGCTTGTAATAAGAAAGAAAAACTTGCTCCACTGTCAGATTTTTCTACTTATTTCAAGTGAAAATCTGCTTGAAAGAAGTAAAAAGTGTCTAAAAACAAGCTGCTTTTAATACGATGTGTCTTATTTTAAGTGGAAAGAGATTAATTTAGACTAGAAATAAGACAAATATTCTTGGTAAGATATTTTCTTTTAGTTTTTGCAGTGTAACATCAGGTGGGTAGCTACCAACCAACTGTTGTGTCTTGTTGCTGTGGCGACCGTCACTGTTCAACTGGTACCCGAGGTCATGGCCTCATACTGAAGTTTGACGCGTTGCCGTGGGTTACCATGGTCCCCCCCCCTCCCCCCACTCCCCCTAGTGTTGTGACTGTTAATAAAAAAAAGTTTCATCGTGTCAATAAAGTTGTGTGTGTGTGAGTTTGAAGTTGTTGAAGCTCTAGTCTCCGTCCTTTCAGAGAGCAGAGAGAGGAGCGGGGCCCCTGCACGCCTCGCTGGGCAGCCCCACAGCCTTTGTTAGGCTTCACAGGAGGGGGGGGGGGAGGAGGGAGAGGGACTGGACCAAAACCAGGACTGAGTCTGAGACCGACGGACAGACGAGAGGACGAAGGGACGAAGGGACGAAGGGACGAAGGCAGAAGCAGCATTGGTGAGTCTCAGTTTGTTTGTATCTGTCCACATCTGAGTCTCCGTCTGCTGCCTCTGTGTCAATAAAGTTTTTTTTAAAATGTTGTGTGACGACGTTTCGACTCCTCCGGTTCTTCATGTTAAATATAAAAAATAAAAATGTGCATTAAAGCAGAAGTTAAGCAGAATATTTGTGTTAATATAAGTCTTAAATAGGGTGACATCAGGTAAATCGGGCCACTTTTTTGGTAAATCACTTAGGAAACTAAGATAAGGCACTGTGTGACACTGAATTGTGTTTTTGTAGTTAATATTGACTGTTTTTAATATTTTTTTGTTGAAATGACATAATAAGATATAATTGTTCAAGTCCTGTAGCTTTTGAAACATCGCCTGTCCAACAGTTTTGAGATGAGCGTTGTTCAGGTAAAATGAGCCACTCAAGCAAAACACAGTCACTTCTTCTCCTTTTTTAAAGTTTAGTTTTGGGCTTTTAGGCCTTTAAGTGACAGGGCAGCTGTAGAGAGACAGAAAGACGGAATGACATGCAGCAAAGGGCCACCGGAGGAATCGAACCGGGGCCAAGGACTATAGCCTTTGCATATGGGCACCTGCTCTATCCAATCATAAAAATAAAAATGCACATTAAAGCAGAAGTAAGGTGAATGTTTGTGTTAATCTAAGTCTTAAATAGTTGTATCTTCCGACAGCAATCACTTCTATAGAGTGTTTGGTCTGAAACACGGGTCTGTCAGTCACTCTGCTCTGCTCTGAGCCCAGGAGAAAACTTTCCTTGTATCCTACAACCTTTATCCAATGAGGAGAGAGAACGGCATAAAGGGGCAGTCCTCTCTGTGTGTGCAGCCAAGGGATGCGCCTGAATGTGGTGACGTAGGGACGAGGACCAATAGATCCATGACGAGGGCGGGGGCTGCTAACTCCATCTGCTGACAGGAACACACTACAAAAACTCAAAATCTTTCCAAGAATATTTGTCTTATTTCTTGTCAAAATGTCTCATTTCTAGTCAAAACTAATCTCTTTCCACTTAAAATAAGACTCATCACCTAAAAATGAACTTGTATTTAGATCATTTTCACTTCAAACTAATTTTTGAAATAAGTAGAAAAATCTGCCTGTAATAAGAAAGAAAAACTTTTTTCTACTTATTTAAAGTGGAAAATTTGCTTGAAAAAAGTAAAAAGTGTCTGAAAACAAGCTGCTTTTTTAATGTGATGAGTCTTATTTTAAGGGGGTTAGGGTTACTGACTAGAAATAAGACAAATATTCTTGGTAAGATTTTGAATTTTTGCAGTGCAAAACCATCGGATCGCTTACTTCTGCTTTAACTGTTTTATCCTTTTCCTCTCTGGTGTTTTTTTGAATGTTTTTTTATTATCTGTTGTTACTATTGTACTTGTTTTTATTGTAAAGTGTATTGAGACCATGTTACCATGGTGATTTTGCACTTTAAATAATAAATTGATTGATTGATTGATTGATTGTTGTGTGACGACGTTTCAACTCCTCCGGTTCTTCATGTTAAATATAAAAATGAAAATGTGCATTAACTTAGTTAGTTAGTTAGTTAGTTCTAGTTTATTTCAGACATGTTAAAAGAAATAAAACATAATACAGAAATGGACAGACATAACAAATAAAAACTTTGCAAAGACAACATATGAACAAAATAAAATAAAATAATTGAAAATAAAGATAATTAGATTTTTTTTGTGTTTGTTTCTTTGCTCATATCCGAAAAGGAGTGGGAAGAAGTAAAACTTATTTACTCCCACCCCTTATTCATAAATTATCTATCAAGTTATCTAGTCATTATATAGTCTATAGCTACAATAAATTAATTTATGAGTTAGTTAAAACAATTTAAAAGTAAGTACAAACAAACCATCTTGGTCAGCTATAAAGAACTGGACAGCTCATGTTACACTTCTTTTTAGAAAGGATTTCAGTTAGGCTAGTATGGTTATAATCATGGCTCTATTTCATATTAAAGTTATATGTTTTAATCTTTTAAAGGGACAACGAGGAGTTTTGTAAAAGCAAAGTGTTTCCACACTACATTTATGAGCCTCCGCACCGTGAAATTCTTTGACCGGTGCAAGACAGACTCATGTTTTCATTCATCAAGATTTAAAGTCAGAGGTTGGAAGACGATCACATACCGTCGTAGTTCCCACCATAAACGGAGATTCATACGGCGGCGTTATTCTCATGACTCGCCACGAAACCGAAAGTAAAGAAACGCTGGTCGGCTCGCCCAGCATTTCCACCACCACTAATAATAACAAAATAACCATAGAGACAAAACCATAGATTTATCTAAAATGGACCATTAACAAGTGGTAACGTAGATTCATCCACATTAATATCAGACTTTTTATAACCAAATAGAAACTCCTCGTTGTCCTTTTAATATGAAATAGAGCCATGATTATAAACATACTAACTGAAATCCTTTCTAAAAAGAAGTGTAAAATGAGCTGTCCAGTTCTTTATAGCTAACCAAGAGGGTTTGTTTGTACTCACTTTTAAATTGTTTTAAAGGGACAACGAGGAGTTTCTCCAGCGGCAGAACGAAAAATTCCGCGACAATAAAAAAGTCTCATATTAATGTGGATGAATTAGGGGTGGGCAAAAATATCGATACGGCAATATATCGATATTTCGATATATCGATTTTTTTCAAATAATAAATCATGTTTCAGACATAAATCCAGTACAACTTCATTGTACTGCTACCTCAGACAGTGTGGTGTACATGCAGATATGTTGTTGTAACTTGCGCTTGTATAGTTACAATAAAACGTCATGGATAATTTGAATTACATTGTTTTGACTCAGTTTGTCCCATGAATTATCACTATCATCTGATGTACATACAACTCGGATTTTAAGATGCATAATAATGCCTTTTACATTTTTCAGTGAACTATATAGGCCTATAGAATATCGCAATATCATATCATATCGTGACTCAAGTATCGTGATGCGAATCGTATCGTGATGTCCTTGGCAACGCCCACCCCTAGTATGAATCTCCGTTACCACTTGTTAATGGTCCATTTTAGATAAATCTATGGTTTTGTCTCTATGGTTATTTTGTTATTATTAGTGGTGGTGGAAATGCTGGGCGAGCCGACCAGCGTTTCTTTACTTTCGGTTTCGTGGCGAGTCATGAGAATAACGCCGCCGTATGAATCTCCGTTTATGGTGGGAACTACGACGGTATGTGATCGTCTTCCAACCTCTGACTTTAATTCTTGATGAATGAAAACATGAGTCTGTCTTGCGCCGGTCAAAGAATTTCTACATCATATATGTAGTGTGGAAACACTTTGCTTTTCCAAAACTCCTCGTTGTCCCTTTAAAGTTATATGTTTTAATCTTTTAAATTGTATGGAATTATAGATGTATGACAGTATGACAATGTAAGGGGGGGCTGGACTTCTCTAACTTGCAGTGTGTCATTATAGTTTTTGTTTTGTGTTTTTTACATATAGATATCTACTACTGTTTGTCTTGATGTTTCTTTCCTCCCGGGGTCGGGCAGGTCCGGGATGCGGTGCACTGTTGTTAAGCTCCGCCCACTCCAATATTGCACTCGTCCCGGCCTCCCCGGCCCCGGGGTCACGACCCCCACCGAGGAAGAGGAGGAGGAGGAAGAGGAGGTGAGTTCAAGAGGGAGAACAGTGAGATAATCTTCACATATGAACTCCTTTTCTACTGTATCTGAAGCTTAAAGGGATAGTTCAACATTTTTGTCAAATTGGCCCATTGCCATAATCCCTACACTGCAAAAACTCTAAATCTTACCAAGAATATTTGTCTTATTTCTTGTCAAAATGTCTCATTTCTAGTCAAAACTAATCTCTTTCCACTTAAAATAAGACTCATCGCCTAAAAATTTACTTGTTTTTAGATCATTTTCACTTGTTTCAAACTAATTTTCACTCATTTTTCTACTTATTTCAAGTGAAAATCTGCTTGAAAGAAGTAAAAAGTGTCTAAAAACAAGCTGCTTTTAATGTGATGAGTCTTATTTTAAGTAGAATTAGATTAGTTTTGACTAGAAATAAGACAAATATTCTTGGTAAGATTTTGAGTTTTTGCAGTGTATAGTCATAGCAGTAGGTTCATTACCTTTAATTGTCGGTGCAAGCTGTTTTTAGAACGGCGGAGCAGAGACGTGAGCTGCTCAGAGCTACGCTACGGAGGCTCATTATGGGATTTCTTGGTTTCCCTCATCAAACTCATCAAATACACAATCCAACAACTCCACAACGCTCTGGTGGACAAGTTGTGAGCTGCACATTCACCACGCTATGAGATAATAACACAACGTTACCACACAGAGTTGTTTTAGAGGGAAATTCATGCAAAACAACTGATGCGTGTTGCCTTCAGGGACAGTTTTTCATCAAGCAGTATTTCCCTCTAAGGTTAAAATTTTCTAGATTTAAGAAGATCTCTTAAAAAAAAAAAAATTCTCAAAAGTGGTAAAAATTTAAAATTTTTCTTGAAAAAACTGGGTAAAAATCTAGAAAAAGTGGTAATTTTTTTTTAAAAAAGTAAAGAAATTATAATAATGAAAAAAAGTGGTAAAAGTTTCTCAGAAAAACTTTAAAATTCTCAAAAGGGGTAAAATTTCTAGAAAAAAAAAAGTTTTAAAAAATTTCTAGAAGAAACTGGTAAAAAATTCTCAAAATTTAAAAAAAAAAAAAAATCTAGAAAAAGTGGTTAATATAAAAAAAACTGAACAAAGTCACATGTTGGAAAAGTGGGAGGAGTTTATTTGATCTGTACATGTGAGAACATTTAGAGGAACTGAGGCCCCTTCAAAATAAAATACTCATCCCCCCACACACACACTCACTCACACACACACTCACTCACACTCAGAATTACAATACAATTAACATGGATTCAGAGAAGCTGTGTGTGTGTGTGTGTGTGTGTGTGTGTGTGTGTGTGTGTGTGCGTGTGTGTGTGTGTGTGTGTGTGCGTGTGTGTGTGTGTGTGTTCAGTCCGTCTGCAGCTCTCAGACCTGGATGTGCATCAGAACTTGTTTACGATATGTCTTGAAGTCTTCGGGCACCGTGTCTGAAACAACAACAACAACGGGTTAGCCATGGGCGACTGTTACCATGGCGACGCAGCAGCTCCTAATAACCCATAATAACCAGGACGATGGGCGTATTATGCGTCGTACCGTTACACCTGTAGCGCAGGTTGGACCAGATGATGTTCTCCTGGGAGAAGCAGAAGACGCCGAGTCGTCCTCCTCTCATGGTCGTATCCACGACGACGCCGGAGTCGGCCACGCGCTCCATCCCCTCGTACAGCTGCACCCTGCAACGAAACAAACACACCCACAGACTGTCACCGCCCGTACAGCTGCACCCTGCAACGAAACAAACACACACACAGACTGTCACCACCCGCCCTCGTACAGCTGCACTGCAAAAACTCAAAATCTTTCCAAGAATATTTGTCTTATTTCTTGTCAAAATGTCTCATTTCTAGTCAAAACTAATCTCTTTCCACTTAAAATAAGACTCATCACCTACAAATTTACTTGTTTTTAGATCATTTTCACTTGTTTCAAACTAATTTTCAATTGAAATAAGTAGAAAAATCTGCCAGTGAAAGCAAGTTTTTTGTGCTTGTAATAAGGAAGAAAAACTTGCTCCACTATCAGATTTTTCTACTTATTTCAAGTGAAAATCTGCTTGAAAGAAGTAAAAAGTGTCTAAAAACAAGCTGCTTTTTACGTGATTTTACGTATAATGAGATTTGTTTTGACTAGAAAATGACATTTTGACTAGAAATAAGACAAATATTCTTGGAAAGATTTTGAGTTTTTGCAGTGTGCACCCCGCCACGAAACAAATACACCCACAGCCTGTCACCACCCGCCGCACAGCTGCACCGCCGTCTTCCCGTTTACATATTTTCCCGTCCATCTCCTGTATGTCCCCTCCGGTCCAGCAGGGGGCAGTACGGTAGAACAGTAGGCATGAAGATTCACGAGATTTGAGTCGCGAGATTCAAAAATCCCCTGTGACCCCTCAGCAGGGACGGACCGGCCAGAGGGCAAATGCCACAACGGCAATAGTGAAGGACAGGAAATAAAGATGGCCGCCTTGTCTCAACCGGTTGTGGCTAGATGGCGTAGCTACATGAGCTACAGGAAGTGACGTAGCATCTCACCAAATCTCGTCGATAACTCCCGACTGGTTCAGTTTAGTAAAACTGACGTGTCCAGATGTAAAATAGGAAACAAAAAGCTAAAAGTAAGTGAAGCCATTGGTTGGTTTAGAGTTTAGGCACAGATAGGTAAAGATGACATGTTTGCTAGGATGTTAGCTTCCTGCAGCTCATGTAGCTACGCTGCCTAGCAACAACCATGACAACCTTCTGGTAGTTTAACTGGTTCACTACGGACCAGGACCAGGACCAGGACCAGGACCAGGACCAGGACCAGGACCAGGACCCTGAGGGACCAGGACCAGGACCAGGACCCTAAGGGACCAGGACCAGGACCAGGACCAGAACCAGGACCCTGAGGGACCAGGACCAGGACCAGGACCCTGAGGGACCAGGACCAGGACCCTGAGGGACCAGGACCAGGACCAGGACCCTGAGGGACCAGAACCAGGACCAGGACTGAGGGACCAGGACCCTGAGGGACCAGGACCAGGACCAGGACTGAGGGACCAGGACCCTGAGGGACCAGAACCAGGACCAGGACCAGGACCAGGACCCTGAGGGACCAGGACCAGGACCAGGACTGAGGGACCAGGACCAGGACCAGGACCAGGACCAGGACCCTGAGGGACCAGGACCAGGACCAGGACCAGGACCCTGAGGGACCAGGACCAGGACCCTGAGGGACCAGGACTGAGGGACCAGGACCCTGAGGGACCAGAACCAGGACCAGGACCAGGACCAGGACCCTGAGGGACCAGGACCAGGACCAGGACCAGGACCAGGACCAGAACCAGGACCAGAACCAGGACTGTGGGACTTCAGCAGCGTCTCTGTCTGATCTGCATATCAACGGTTACCGAGGAGAATTCCTGCCTGGGCTTTGGTCGTCATGGAGACGAGTACAATAGAGAACATGGGGAGGAGGAGGAGGTCTGAGCCAGACCAGAGAGAGAATGGAGGAGAGAAAAGAGACGAGTGGAAGACACACAGAAAACAGTATTACTACTACACTGTACTACTACTACTAAAGTATTAGGCAGGTATATAGTACAGAGTACAATAGTAGTACTACTACTACTGATACCTACTAGAGAGTAACATGTGGATTTAAAGTGTCTCATCAATGAGACAAAAAGTTAAAAAGTTGAAACTTTTCAGGTTTTAAACTCAACTTCATTAAATGAGTGTGATTCTCAAACTGGTCAGAAGGTGGCAGCACTACTACACTGTACTATGGTACTACTACACTGTACTATAGAGAATGTGAAGTTACGTCACGCTGTGGGACGTTGGGCGCCATCTTTGGAGGATCGCGGATGTAAACACTTGCTCGTCTCCCTAAAAAGAGTTCCCCAAAGTCGCTTCAAAGTAATATCATGGTGGGACAGTACTGCTGCCACAGTAGTATTATGCACTAATACCAAAAACCAGATAGTTCAGGATGTCTGGATAAGTCAGTGGAGAGGAAATCTGGGTCTTGAATCCAGTCCCCACTCTCTGTTTACGTTTGCGTTCCTCCAAAGATGGCGCCGACGTCCCACAACGCAAAGCGGCGTGACGTCAGCTTCACATTCTCTATAGTACTACTATACTGTACTATAGTACTACTACACTGTACTATAGTACTACTACACTGTACTATAGTACTACTACACTGTACTATAGTACTACTACACTGTACTATAGTACTACTACACTGATGTACTGTGCAGTAAAAGGTAAACAGTCTCAGCCTGTTTCCACTGCAGAAATAACTCATTGTTTCATTTTTCAGTTTGAACGTTTCACGTTCACACTCGTTTGTTTGTCTCTGGTCCAAACCATGACGGATGTAAAGTATTATGGTCTGTTCGCTGTGTAGCCGATGTCATATCTGGCCCTCTGCGTTGTGTTTTTCACGGCCCTAGGTGGGGTTCGATCCCACGACCTCCCGCACCGGAGGCGACGATGCTAACCTCTTCACCAAGAGGTTGACAACCACTTGGCAGGTTGGTTAGCACGTCTTTTATGGGTGGAGTGAGAGCACATCTGTTACACCTGCACAGGTGTCTGTTCTCTGACCTGATGTATCCGACCTGCGGCCGGTGGCTCAGGTGTTACAGTATTATGGTCTGTTCTCTGACCTGATGTATCCGACCTGCGGCCGGTGGCTCAGGTGTTACAGTATTATGGTCTGTTCTCTGACCTGATGTATCCGACCTGCGGCCGGTGGCTCAGGTGTTACAGTATTATGGTCTGTTCTCTGACCTGATGTATCCGACCTGCGGCCGGTGGCTCAGGTGTTACAGTATTATGGTCTGTTCTCTGACCTGATGTATCCGACCTGCGGCCGGTGGCTCAGGTGTTACAGTATTATGGTCTGTTACCTGATGTATCCGACCTGCGGCCGGTGGCTCAGGTGCTACAGTATTATGGTCTGTTACCTGATGTATCCGACCTGCGGCCGGTGGCTCAGGTGCTACAGTATTATGGTCTGTCTGGGGGTCTGACCTGATGTATCCGACCTGCTGCCGGTGGCTCAGGTGCTACAGTATTATGGTCTGTTACCTGATGTATCCGACCTGCGGCCGGTGGCTCAGGTGCTACAGTATTATGGTCTGTTACCTGATGTATCCGACCTGCGGCCGGTGGCTCAGGTGCCACCTGTACGAGGTCTTGTCCTTCCAGCCGACGTTCCTCGGGTCCTTCCAGAGCAGCGTCACCTCTCCGGCCGTGTCCCCGGTGTGCCACAGAGCGTTCCTCAGGTACTCACCTGGCCCGGTCCGCGACTTCACCGCCTGCAGGGGGGGGGGGCACAGGTGAGACGAGTGGGCGTGGCCTAGAGCTACAGGTGAGTGGGCGTGGCCTAGAGCTACAGGTGAGTGGGCGTGGCCTAGAGCTACAGGTGAGGTGGGCGTGGCCTAGAGCTACAGGTGAGTGGGCGTGGCCTAGAGCTACAGGTGTTAACAGAGTGAGGTGGGCGTGGCCTAGAGCTACAGGTGAGACGAGTGGGCGTGGCCTAGAGCTACAGGTGTTAACAGAGTGAGGTGGGCGTGGCCTAGAGCTACAGGTGTTAACAGAGTGAGGTGGGCGTGGCCTAGAGCTACAGGTGAGGTGGGCGTGGCCTAGAGCTACAGGTGTTAACAGAGTGAGGTGGGCGTGGCCTAGAGCTACAGGTGAGGTGGGCGTGGCCTAGAGCTACAGGTGTTAACAGAGTGAGGTGGGCGTGGCCTAGAGCTACAGGTGTTAACAGAGTGAGGTGGGCGTGGCCTAGAGCTACAGGTGAGTGGGCGTGGCCTAGAGCTACAGGTGAGGTGGGCGTGGCCTAGAGCTACAGGTGAGATGAGTGGGCGTGGCCTAGAGCTACAGGTGAGTGGGCGTGGCCTAGAGCTACAGGTGAGATGAGTGGGCGTGGCCTAAAACTACAGGTGAGGTGGGCGTGGCCTAGAGCTACAGGTGAGATGAGTGGGCGTGGCCTAGAGCTACAGGTGAGATTAGTGGGCGTGGCCTAAAACTACAGGTGAGGTGGGCGTGGCCTAGAGCTACAGGTGAGTGGGCGTGGCCTAGAGCTACAGGTGAGGTGGGCGTGGCCTAGAGCTACAGGTGAGGTGGGCGTGGCCTAGAGCTACAGGTGAGATGAGTGGGCGTGGCCTAGAGCTACAGGTGAGTGGGCGTGGCCTAGAGCTACAGGTGAGATGAGTGGGCGTGGCCTAAAACTACAGGTGAGGTGGGCGTGGCCTAGAGCTACAGGTGAGTGGGCGTGGCCTAGAGCTACAGGTGAGGTGGGCGTGGCCTAGAGCTACAGGTGAGTGGGCGTGGCCTAGAGCTACAGGTGAGATGAGTGGGCGTGGCCTAAAACTACAGGTGAGGTGGGCGTGGCCTAGAGCTACAGGTGAGTGGGCGTGGCCTAGAGCTACAGGTGAGGTGGGCGTGGCCTAGAGCTACAGGTGAGGTGGGCGTGGCCTAGAGCTACAGGTGAGGTGGGCGTGGCCTAGAGCTACAGGTGTTTCTACAGGTGAGTCCAGGTGTTTGTACCTTGAGCTGCAGCGCGGGCGTGGCCTAGAGCTACAGGTGAGGTGGGCGTGGCCTAGAGCTACAGGTGTTTCTACAGGTGTTAACAGACCTTGAGCTGCAGCGCGGGCGTGGCCTAGAGCTACAGGTGAGGTGGGCGTGGCCTAGAGCTACAGGTGAGTGGGCGTGGCCTAAATACCTTGAGCTGCAGCGCGGGCATGGCCTAGAGCTACAGGTGAAGTGGGCATGGCCTAGAGCTACAGGTGTTTCTACAGGTGAGTAAAGGTGTTAACAGACCTTGAGCTGCAGTGCGGGCGTGGCCTAGAGCTACAGGTGAGGTGGGCGTGGCCTAGAGCTACAGGTGAGTCCAGGTGTTTGTACCTTGAGCTGCAGCGCGGGCGTGGCCTAGAGCTACAGGTGAGGTGGGCGTGGCCTAGAGCTACAGGTGAGGTGGGCGTGGCCTAGAGCTACAGGTGAGTGGGCGTGGCCTAGAGCTACAGGTGAGTGGGCGTGGCCTGTTTCTACAGGTGTTTGTACCTTGAGCTGCAGTGCGGGCGTGGCCTAGAGCTAGGTGAGGTGGGCGTGGCCTAGAGCTACAGGTGAGTGGGCGTGGCCTAGAGCTACAGGTGAGTGGGCGTGGCCTGTTTCTACAGGTGTTTGTACCTTGAGCTGCAGTGCGGGCGTGGCCTAGAGCTAGGTGAGGTGGGCGTGGCCTAGAGCTACAGGTGAGTGGGCGTGGCCTAGAGCTACAGGTGAGGTGGGCGTGGCCTAGAGCTAACAGGTGAGTGGGCGTGGCCTGTTTCTACAGGTGTGTCCAGGTGTTTGTACCTTGAGCTGCAGCGCGGGCGTGGCCATGGACCTGAAGGGCAGCGACTGCCAGTACGTCTGCTCCGTCTGCTTCCACATCACCACGTAGAAGCTGGACGAGTCCTGGTAGCCGAAGATGAAGCCGGCGTAGTCGTCGTCCGTCACCGTGTTCACGTGGAACGTCCCCTCGAAGTCCACGCCGTTGAAGGCCGTGTAACCTAGCAACACAGCACAGGTGAGGACAGGTGAGAGTCTGGACCGGGACCGGAGGAGAAGGAGCTACAGGTGAAACACCACCTACCTACGGCCAGACCGGGGTCGCTGTTCATCGTCTGGACGATCTCCATCCCCTGAGGACAGGACAGGTAGGACAGGTAGGACAGGTGAGTCTGAGGTCAGAGTGACATCACCTGAGTGACATCTTTTTTTTTTTTTTTTAGTAAGAGATATACATATATATATAGTACATGCATACATACAAACAATGAACATAAAATAAACAAATAAATAAATATACATATATACATAGAAAGGGCTATTAATATTATATTATATAGGCTACTATAGGTATTATTAAATCATATAGTTGTTTGTAATAATTTATAATATTCCAAGGTTTTTAGAGCTTTTCTGTCTTTCATATTTTGTAGTAGCTGCATATAATATCTGATTTGTATTTTAAACTCATAAAAATTTGTTTTTTTGGATGACCATTTACATTTATGGATGTAATATTTTCTTTGTAAAATAAAAAGATTCAACAAAAACAATTCCTTTCCCTTAAATTTTTTTTTATCATAAGTGAGAATTATGTCTTTTTTTTTTAGTTTAATCTTGATGCCTGTCAAACATTTAAACATCCAAAACAAATGGTTAGGTATAACGACATTCAAAAAAAAAGGTGGCAAATATTTTCCTCCTCTTGTTCGGGGATGGCCTGATTGACAGGATAAATTGAATGCAGGATTTTAAAAGAAACTTCCTTTATCTTGTCTGTGACACAGTATCTGTTGCTTGAAGTCCACACTGAGCTCCAGTTTATATCTACATTTATACAGTTTGAATTCCAGAATAGTTTAGCTGATGGGGTAGCCTAATCATTTCTTGGGAAAGTTTCCTTAACTGTCTATTGGTGCATTTTTTATCTGTTAAATTTATACCATCTAACATTAAATCTCAAATTTTACATTTAGTTGTGGTCTACTATCTCCTCTCAATAACATCAACAGTTCGGCAGGCATAGATAGCATCAAATATTATGGCAAATTCTTTAGGTGTAATGGGAAAGAGTGACATCATAATATCTGACTACACCTGAGTGACATCACATTTGTGACCCGTTCCATCAAAATGAGTCGGAAGTCGCAACGTTCTATTTTTAGATAATCAGCTGATAACATGGAAAACCCATAGAAAATCAAAAAATTTTTTTTACCCTAATTTCAAAGCAATGACATTCAAAAACAATCTCCCAAAGTTTCACAGTCCAGAAAATTGAGAAAAGGCAGGTAGGTAAATGATGATTAAAGTCGACCTGCAACTTAAACCCTCTGAAAATGAGTGTTGCTTCGGTGCGAAACATGAAATATCTTCTGAACCGTTCATGATAGAGACGAGCTGTAAACTGCATCTGAATCGCGGGATTCTCCGCTTTCCGACGGTCATTGAATGTTGCATCTATGGCGAGCAGGGACGGGTACAGAAACAGATGCTAAACCGAGTAGCATCGACGCTAACGCTCTGTTAGCATCGATGCTAAACCGAACGTACACGCTTGCACATGTTTTACAAAATGTCAACAAAACATGACAACTTCTGAACCGTTTATGATAGAGACGAGCTGTAAAAAGCATCTGAATTGTGAGATTCTCTGCTTTCCGAGGGTCATTGAATGGTGCCTCTATGACAACAAGGGACCGTATAGGTTGTGTGTAATCACGTGGTACAGGAACAGATGCCAGAGTCACTGGCAAAAACTTTAACTGCAGTTTTCTCAGGTTTTAGAACAGAATAAGAGAGTAGGAGATCGTAATTCAAATGGCCACATCTCGAAAACCATCAAATGTATGACTCTGACTAGGGTATCATTTTAAAGCTGATTTTCTAATCTTTCCATTGATACCAAAATCTCAACTTTGAAATTTGGGTCACTGTGACTCATTTTGATGGATCAGGTCACATTTAAGGTGATTACTCTACAGAGATCAGACTATTCCACTTCCTGTGTGAGCGTGGCGTGATGATGTCATGCGGCGTGATGAGGTCATGTGGCGTGATGAGGTCACGCGGCGTGATGAGGTCACCTGGTTGAGGACGACCCAGTTGGGGTCGATCTGGGCGTCGCCCTCGGGGTCGAGGATCACCGTCTGATAGGCTCTGAAGTCCGTCAGCGTCACCTCGGCGCTCTCGGGACACACGTCCACCAGGTCCAGCACCGCGTCGTTGTCAAAGTCGTTCTCACACACGTCGCCCACGCCGTTCGCTACGCACACGCACACACACACACACACACGCACACGCACACACACACAGAGGGGGAGGGGCTACGGTCAGCAGGGGGCTGATAGATGTTCTTGTTTTACGATTATTGTCAGGGAAATAATCACGATTTTACGATTATCATGATTATTATACATTAATTAACTTAACAACACTATGAATGTGTAAAATCAAATATAGTCAATACTCATCGTTTACACAAAATATTTCTAGTATCTATTAATATATGACTAGGGTTGCAAAATTCCGGGAATTTTCAAAGTTGGAAACTTTCCATGGGAATTAACGGGAATATATGGGAATAAACGGGTATAAATCCGAAATTTACAAAATTGATTGGTGAGGGTGAGTAATATTTTACTCAACATTCATGCTTTTGTGGTTCAGTAAAATAACTGATTGTTCATACAAGAATTAAAACTTGATAAAGTTCTACTCACAAATAAATCTGTTGAAATGTCATGTTTTTTAATTATATTATTTTGCATGGTTCCAGTTAATTCCCATAAATTCCCAATAATTCCCATGGAAAGTTTCCAATTTGGAATATTTCCAAAATTCCCCAGCTTAAAGGGATAGTTCACCCTAGAATGATATTTTGCTCATTATCTACTCACCCTCATGTTGACTAAGGGCTGGAAGAAGTTTCAGATTCCTCCGTCCCTTCTCTGAGTTACAGGGGGTCTCGGCATAGCAGTGCATGTCCATATAACGGTTGCAAAGGGACACCGGAGCTCTTCGTAAAAAAACACACACAAAAAAACATCCAAATACCTCCATGCTGCTCGTATGTAATGTCCGTCTTGTGCTGAAGCCCCAAATTGCGTAATTGTCCCGAAAAAAATTAAATAAGTCTATATTTGTAGTGGAAGCTTCTCGAAGCTCCTCTTCCTGGTCCGTCCAAATCTCGCGTGATTCGCAGTAACCGCACTGACGCCGGCGCAAATCACGCGAGATTTGGACGGACCAGGAAGAGGAGCTTTGAGAAGCTTCCGCTACAAACAAGCTTAAAATATAGACTTATTTAATTTTTTTCGGGACAATTACGCAATTTGGGGCTTCAGCACAAGACGGACATTACATACGAGCATCATGGAGGTATTTGGATGTTTTTTTGTGTGTGTTTTTTTACGAAGAGCTCTGGTGTCCCTTTGCAACCGTCATATGGACATGCACTGCTACACCAAGACCCCCTGTAACTCAGAGAAGGGACGGAGGACTCTGAAACTTCTTCCAGCCCTTAGTCCACATGAGGGGGAGGAGATAATGAGCGAAATATCATTCTAGGGTGAACTATCCCTTTAACTTCCCATGGAAAGTTTCTGGAAATTTTCCGCAAATTTACTGGAAATGTTCCACCCCTTTGCAACCCTATATATGACAAATTCTTGATCCCCAGAGGAAGTGTTTGAAATATTCAGGTCATAAATTGTTATTTATACCAAATGTTTGCGTTTATTTTAATCGTTTTTTGTTTTGTTTTGCTTGTTTGTTTTTTTTGCTTTTTACAAACATCTGCCAATAAGGTTCCAACATCAAATTTTTGTGAAAGTGACGGTATTTAGTAGGGGTGGGAGAAAGGGTTAAGTATCGCAATATTTTTTTTGACGATTTTTAAATCGATTTTTTCTTTTTTTTTCAAAAATCGATTTATTTATTTTATTATTATTTTATTTTTATATTGTGCAATGTGCATTTGTTCACCTTTTTTTTTACATACAGAGAGTCCAGGTTTTGAAAAGGGTTTAAGTTCACTTTATAATGGAGTATGTTAGTTTATAGGCTCCTACAGTATTTGTGTGCAGATAAATGTTAAATGTAGCAGTTTACCTCCGTCTAGATCTAATTCTGTCAGAAAGGTTTCAGAAGCCTGTTGTTTCTAGACTCTTTTATTATTGCCTCTTTTATGCTTTCCAGGCTTTTGAAAAGAGAGTAAACATATATATTACTGCTGAATAAATCTTAAAAACTGACTTACATGTGATGGAAATATGTTTCTTGGAATAGTCTGTAGACAATCATAATCATTCAACTGTTTCACTGCTGTTAAACATGCAGACTAAAAATCCAGAAAATCTGCAATAACGTAGAATCACAATTTAAAATCGAATCGGCATCCAAAGAATCGTAGAAGAATGGAATCGGGAGAAAAGTGTATCCTCCCAGCCCTAGTATTTAGGAATCTTTACGATTAAATAATTGTGGCGTTTAAAACCACGATTAATTGTTAAAACAATAGGGCTGGGACGATATGCTTTTCTCCCGATTCCATTCTTCTATGATTTTTTTGGACGGTGATTCGATTTAAATTGTGATTCTACAATATTGCAGATTCTCTCTATGATTTTTACTCTTTAGCATTTTTAACATTTATCTGCACACAAATACTGTAGGAGCCTATAAATGAACATACTCCATTATAAAGTGAACTTAAACCATTTTCAAAACCTGGACTCTCTGGATGTAAAAAAGGCCAACAAATGCACATTGCACAATATTTTAAAAATTTCAACAAAAAAAATTAAAAAAAAAAAAAATTTCAAAAAAAAGAAAGAAAATAGATTAAAAAAAAAAAATCGATTTAAAAACCGTCAAAAAAGATATTGCGATATTTATGTGAATGGATTTATTCTCCCACCCCTAGAAAACGAGTAACGGTGACATCAGTAGGGCGTAGGCCGTTACCGTCAGAGTCCTTCTGGTTGGGGTTGACGATGAGTCGGCAGTTGTCGTAGTCGTCGAGGACGCCGTCGTTGTCGTCGTCGTGGTCACAGTCGTCCCCCAGGCCGTCGTTGTCCGAGTCCAGCTGGGAGCTGTTGGGGATGTCGGGACAGTTGTCTCTGCTGTCCTGGAGACCGTCGCCGTCGCTGCAGAGGGGCCATGACATCACTGATTTAGACTTTAGATTTAGATTTTAGATATAGATTTAGATTTAGATTTTAGATATAGATTTAGATTTAGATTTAGATTTTAGATATAGATTTAGATTTAGATTTAGATATAGATATAGATATAGATTTAGATTTAGATTTTAGATATAGATTTAGATTTAGATTTAGATTTTAGATATAGATTTAGATTTAGATTTTAGATATAGATTTAGATTTAGATTTTAGATATAGATTTAGATTTAGATTTTAGATTTAGATTTAGATTTTAGATATAGATTTAGATTTTAGATATAGATTTAGATTTAGATTTTAGATTTAGATTTAGATTTTAGATATAGATTTAGATTTAGATTTTAGATATAGATTTAGATTTAGATTTTAGATATAGATTTAGATTTAGATTTTAGATATAGATTTAGATTTTAGATATAGATTTAGATTTAGATTTTAGATATAGATTTAGATTTTAGATTTAGATTTAGATTTTAGATATAGATTTAGATTTTAGATTTAGATTTAGATTTAGATTTAGATTTTAGATATAGATTTAGATTTAGATATAGATTTAGATTTAGATATAGATTTAGATTTAGATATAGATATAGATTTTAGATATAGATTTAGATTTAGATATAGATTTTAGATATAGATTTAGATTTAGATATAGATTTAGATTTTAGGTATAGATTTAGATTTTAGATATAGATTTAGAGTTTAGATTTAGATATAGATTTAGATTTAGATTTTAGATATAGATTTAGATATAGATATAGATATAGATTTAGATTTTAGATATAGATTTAGATTTAGATTTAGATTTAGATATAGATATAGATTTAGATTTTAGATATAGATTTAGATTTTAGATATAGATTTAGTGTTCAGATTTAGATTTAGATTTAGATTTTAGATTTAGATATAGATTTAGATTTAGATATAGATTTAGATTTAGATATAGATTTAGATTTTAGATATAGATATAGATTTAGATATAGATATAGATTTAGATTTTAGATATAGATTTAGATTTAGATTTTAGATATAGATTTAGAGTTTAGATTTAGATATAGATTTAGATTTAGATTTAGATATAGATATAGATTTAGAGTTTAGATTTAGATATAGATTTAGATTTAGATTTAGATATAGATATAGATTTTAGATATAGATTTAGATTTAGATTTAGATTTTAGATATAGATTTAGATTTTAGATATAGATTTAGAGTTTAGATTTAGATATAGATTTTAGATTTAGATATAGATTTAGATTTAGATTTTAGATATAGATTTAGATTTAGATATAGATATAGATTTTAGATATAGATTTAGATTTATATTTAGATATAGATATAGATTTAGATTTTAGATATAGATTTAGATTTTAGATATAGATTTAGATTTAGATATAGATTTAGATTTTAGATATAGATTTAGATTTAGATTTTAGATATAGATTTAGATTTAGATATAGATATAGATTTAGATTTTAGATATAGATTTAGATTTTAGATATAGATTTAGATTTAGATTTTAGATATAGATTTAGATTTTAGATATAGATTTAGATTTTAGATATAGATTTAGATTTAGATTTTAGATATAGATTTAGATTTAGATTTTAGATATAGATTTAGATTTTAGATATAGATTTAGATTTAGATATAGATACAGATTTAGATTTTAGATATAGATTTAGATTTAGATTTAGATTTAGATATAGATATAGATTTAGATTTTAGATATAGATTTAGATTTAGATTTTAGATATAGATTTAGAGTTTAGATTTAGATATAGATTTAGATTTTAGATTTAGATATAGATTTAGATTTAGATTTAGATTTTAGATTTAGATATAGATTTAGATTTAGATTTTAGATTTAGATATAGATTTAGATTTAGATTTAGATTTTAGATTTAGATATAGATTTAGATTTTAGATATATAGATATAGATATAGATTTAGATTTTAGATATAGATATAGATATAGATTTAGATTTAGATATAGATATAGATTTAGATTTAGATTTTAGATTTAAGATTTAGATATAGATTTTAGATTTAGATTTTAGATTTAAGATTTAGATATAGATTTTAGATTTAGATTTAGATTTTAGTAACTTGTTCAGGTAAGTTGGATAAGTTGCAGACCAGACAATATTGCAATAATTTAAATATGGAAATAAAAAACAATAATATAAAGTCACATGAGCAGACGGATTGATCAGAGGAGAAACCTTTTTCAGTATACCAATTTAGCATTTTCATTGATCTTTTGCAAACTTGATTAATATGATTATTCCAGTTTAGACCTTCATCCAGAAATGTGGTGTGTGGTACTTGAAGGACTGATGACATCACAGACACATGACATGACATGACAGTGTGACGTGTGTTTGTTTGATGATCACATACGTGTCCTGATTGGTGTCACAGACGTCTCCCACCAGGTCGTTGTCCACGTCTGTCTGAGGAGCAGAGACACAAAACCTTCTTAAAGGGATAGTTCACCCAAAATTCAAATTTCTAAGGGCTGGGAGAAGTTTCAGAGTCCTCCGTGGCTTCTCTGAGTTCCAGCGGGGCTCCGTGCAGCACTGCATGTCCATATGACGGTTGAGAACGGAGCTCACTTTTCTTCGTAACAAAAAGACACACCAAAAAACATCCAGATACCTCCATGCTGCTCGTATGTAATGTCCCTCTGGTATTGAAGCCCCGACATGAGAAATTGTTCAGAAAAATAATTAAACAAGTCTATATTTCAAGCTTGTTTGTAGCGGAAGCTTCTCGAAGCTCCTCTTCCCGGTTTGTCAAATTTGGACGAACCGTGAAGAGGAGTTTCGAGAAGCTTTGTACATTACCATAACCTCTAGCTCCTATAAACTATAAACTGTTTTCTTGTCTGTAACAACATCTCTGTCCTGGGTGATGATCCCTCCTCTGTTGCTCACCCTGAGCTTTCTCCTGGTTTTCCCTGTTAAAAGGGTTTTCCATGGAGTTTTTCCTCAGTGGATGTGAGGGTCTAAGGACAGAGGATGTTGTTATGATGGGATGTAAAGACCTTTGAGACAAACTGGTGGTAAAAATGGGCTATACTAATAAAATTGCCTTGCCTATGTTTTCTGCATCTCTGTTTGTCCTTCTCCATGGTTAGTGAGTGACTGAACTATACGCTGTTTAATGGTGCAATGCAGTGACGTATTTTAAGAAGTTCTTAAGTAGGAAAAATAAGAAATTCGTAAGAAATGACTGTTCTTAAGAAAATATTGAGGAATTGCACTTAGGAACTTTCTTATGAACTTCTTAGTTTTCTTCTTAAGACATTTCTTAAGATCTTTCTTGAGAACATATTGGTGAATCCGGCCCCTGATCTTTTGTGTGTGTGTTTGTGTAAACTCTGAGGAGGGGGCGGGGCCTCTGAGGGTCGGGGGCGGGGCCTCTCAGGGGGGCGGGGCTTCACCTGCATGGGGTTACTGAGCTCAGGGCAGCTGTCACAGGCGTCTCCCACTCCGTCTCGGTCTCGGTCCGTCTGCATCGGGTTCGGCACCTTCGGACAGTTGTCCAGGACGTTGGGAATACCTGCACACACACACACACACACACACACACACACACACACACACACACACACAATCAATCAATCAATCAATCTCAGCTCCATTGATCAGCTGAGCTCCAACTGAACTGAATCAGACCGGTCCCTCGCTTTAAAGGATAATTACAGTTTTTTATAATCTGGACCTTATTTCTAGCATAAACTACGATCATTTCCTCAATGGTTGTGATGAAATGAGCTCCAGCCGAGAGCTGCTCGGCCGGCCAACCTCCGTCGTCATCCCGGGGGAGAAAACAATCCCTAATTAACTTACCTGCAGGTTGTTAGAGGTTTACCACCGGCTGGTTAAATTATTTTTAGGAGATAAATGTTGGTCTCATTGATGAAATCTAACTGAGGCTGCGCGGCTTGTTGCTAATGCTAATGCTAATGCTACGGTTCGTTTCTGTGTGTTTCTGACTTGTCAGAACAAAATGAGCAGCTGGATGAAGTTCAGCTTCCACAGGCTTCCTCTCCTCAACCTGGACTCACTAAAGCTCCGGCTGGTTGAGATAAAAATGGACCTGAACGCCGAAGCAGAATGATTATTATCAGAATGAGCCGCGCTGTGTGGCGCTCAGAGATGACATCATCCAGGTCAGAGGTCAGTAGGTCAAGGGACAACGTGCAATTACATTAATCATTTGAAGGGAAAAAAAATGAAAAGATGGTTGCACCAGATTTAGCTCCCAGCTAATTTCCATCTGTCGTCCCTACACATAACATACAAGTAATAAAATACACAGAATACAAGCTACTATACAAAGATGAGGCATAAACAGACACAGTTAGACAATGGACAACACTTAGACAACAACATGTATGAGGTAGGTAAAGTGCAAAGTGCTTATAGCAGCAAGATGTTGATTGTTATATACTGTGTGTGTGGTGGACACATACAGTATATAACTGTAGCCTATGTGTGGTGGACAAAGTGCAAAGTGCTCATAGCAGCATGATTATTCATAGTATTGATAATAATACGGATATACGCGCCTCTCGGCTGGAGCTCATTTCATCACAACCACTTGTAATGACACCAAAGTTATCTGGTGAGGAAATGATTGGATTTTATGCTAGAAATAAGGTCCAGATTGTAAAAAAAATTGTAATTATCCTTTATCGTGTCTCTCACCGTCCCCGTCGATGTCCTGGTCGCAGGCGTCCCCCTGTCCGTTGTTGTCCGTGTCTCTCTGGTCGCTGTTGGGGACGTTGGGACAGTTGTCACAGGCGTCGCCGAACGAGTCGCTGTCAGAGTTCTGCTGGTCTTTGTTAGGGACCAGCCGGCAGTTGTCCTGGAAACACACAGGTCACATGACCACATGACATCACACCCTTTCTACACTGCAAAAACTAAAAAAAAAATTTTCAAGAATATTTGTCTCATTTCTAGTCAAAACTAATCTCTGTCCACTTTAAATAAGACTAAAACCTAAAAATTTCAAGTTAAAATCTGCTTGAAAGAAGTAAAAAGTGTCTAAAAACAAGTTAATTTTTAGGTTATGAGTCTTATTTTAAGTAGAATTAGATTTGTTTTGACTAGAAATTAGACAAATATTCTTGGTAAGATTTAGAGTTTTTGCAGTGCATACTAATCCTTGAAAAATTTTACACACACAAATGTAAATATGTGAAAGTGAAACTTAAGTTAAATGTATTTTATAACCAGTTTCTTTCCTTCACCAAAGCCTGAAACATAATGAAATGGAAATATGCAATTAAACTTTATAATTTATTTGAAAAATATGATCTACGACAAAAACCCCAGCTAACTTTTATTTTATTTTATTGTATGAATATTTTATTTTCTCATATCTTTTGCACTTCTCCTATGCACTCGCTCCTTTGGAAAGTTGAAAAAGATGTCAGCCATGTTGTTTGTACATGATGTTACATCAAACCCTCTCTACACTGCAAAAACTCAAAATCTTTCCAAGAATATTTGTCTCATTTCTAGTCAAAACTAATCTCTTTCCTCTTAAATAAGACTAAAACCTAAAGATTAACTTGTTTTCAGATCATTTTCACTTGTATCAAACTAATTTTCATTTGAAATAAGTAGAAAAATCTGCCAGTGAAAGAAAGTTTTTTGTGTTTGTAATAAGAAAGAAAAACTTGCTCCACTATCAGATTTTTCTACTTATTTCAAGTGAAAATCTGCTTGAAAGAAGTAAAAAGTGTCTAAAAACAAGCTGCTTTTAATGTATAACTATGTATGTATATGTATAAATATACTTATTTTAGGTAGAATGAGATTAGTTTTGACTAGAAATAAGACAAATATTCTTGGTGAGATTTTGAGGTTTTACAGTGTAGTCGTGTGTCTCACCTCCACGTTCTTGATCCCGTCTCCGTCTGCGTCCTCGTCACACTGATCTCCGATCCCGTCGTTGTCGGCGTCTTCCTGACCCGAGTTCGGCGTGAACACACAGTTGTCCTGAACACACACACACACACACACACACACACACACACAGACACACACACACACACACACACACAGACACACACAGCTGCTGAGTGGCGAGGGGGCGGAGCTGCAGCGTTTATTCATTTATTTTGGACATGTTAATTGAATCAAACTTCATCACACACAATTTCAGCTCCACAACACCAGCAACACGACCGAAAGGGAAAATGGGAGAAGCATAAAATAATACATTCATTTCATCACAATGTTTCTTTCTTAGCATACATGATCCAACAGCAGAGCTGCCAGTCCAGAATAACCTTAAACCTCTTTCTCTGGGTTTAAATCCATTTATAATTGTCTAGAATAGAGTTTCCTACTTTCTTTTTCTATCTTTCTATCTAGTTTGTTCCACTGTTTGACAGCAGTGACTGAGACAGAAAAGGATTTTAGCCTAGTTCTCACTCTCCTCTGCATAAATAACATGTTTCCTCTCAGATTGTGTCACTTCTCTATGAAAAGACCTTGTAAGTTATGCAGAAGGTCTCTGTTTGCGGCCCTGTACATAATCTGTAGAGTTTTATAGTTGATGAAGTCGTGTAGTTTGAGGATTTTTGCCTTGATGAACAACTGGTTTGTGTGTTTCTGTACTGGGCAGAGTGTAGGATTCTTAGGGCTCTTTTTTGAAGTGTGAACAGGGGGTGCGTGACACTTTTGTACGTGTTTCCCCACACTTCTGCACGGTGTTGCAGATGTGGTGGTACTAATGCTGAATATACTACATGGAGAAGCTTCTGATTTAAACATTTTTGAGCTTTCCATAGTACGGAGGAGACACTCCTGGCCAACTGGTTTTGCAGGTGTTTTATGTGCAGTGGTCATCATCGATAATTACTCTTACACTGCAAAAACTCAGTCTTTCCAAGAATATTTGTCTTATTTCTCGTCAAAATGTCTCAATTTTAGTCAAAACTAATCTCTTTCCACTTAAAATAAGACTCATCACCTAAAAATGAACTTGTTTTTAGATCATTTTCACTTGTTTCAAACTAATTTTCACTTGAAATAAGTAGAAAAATCTGCCAGTCAAAGCAAGTTGTTTTGTGCTTGTAATAAGAAAGAAAAACTTGCTCCACTATCAGATTTTTTACTTATTTCAAGTGAAAATCTGCTTGAAAGAAGTAAAAAGTGTCTAAAAACAAGCTGCTTTTAATGTGATGAGTCTTATTTTAAGTAGAATGAGATTTGTTTTGACTAGAAATAAGACAAATATTCTTGGATAGATTTTGTTCTCGCTAACTCTTTCGATATTTACCGCATTCACCTATATATTTATTATACTCTTATTGTAGCCTTTTTTCCCAAAGAGTATGAATGCATCGTCATGGTGACGAGGAAACGAGGGTGACGTGACCTCTGACCTGTTTGCAGTGCTTGTGGTTGTCCAGACAGGGCAGCGAGCGGTCGGGGTAGCCGTCGATGTCCGTGTCCACGCCGCACGTGTTCCCGTTGCCGGCCCAGCCCACGTTACACTGCACACACACACACACACACACACACACACACACACACACACACACACACACACACACACACACACACACACACACACACACACACACGTTTAAGGGTTTTGTTGTTTTATATCCATCATTTTAATTGTTATATAAATTTCTGTCTTTTTTTTATAGATAGGCTACATATTCTATTTCTTCAGCACCTTTAAATTGATGCTGATGGTCGAGTCCACATATACAAAAGGTGCAATTTAGACCCAGAGACTGTGGCAACACTGAGGCAAGATGCAATATATATAGGAGAAAGTGCAGTAATTATTTATTATAATAATGATTTATTACTTGTATGAACTATGAACTTAGTGGTACTGTCTGTAAGTGATCTCTGTTGGTTGTGTGTGAGTATGTGAAATGGTGAATGGTTTTAAAATCTGTTCTGCAGGATGTAGCTACAGCATTGATTGTCCAAGACAATTTTCCCTCCGGGGACATTAAAGTTTATTTTGATTGATTTTGATTGATTGATTGATGTAACAGAGTTTTGCTGTTGATTCCACTTCCACAGTGACAGCCAATCATATTTAACTTTATTCATGTATCACGGACACTCATTGGTTAGCAGGGCACATAATTATGGGCTGTGATGTAAACACAGTGCCAGTATGTGAGGACTGAGCCCATGGTCGGTTTGTTACACGAAGCACAGCGTTATAGCCACTGAAACTGTGTCAACTATGTCATGTAATAATGCAGTTATCATGATATTATGTTCACACTGCAAAAACTCTAAATCTTACCAATAATATTTGTCTTATTTCTAGTCAAAACTAATCTCATTCTACTTAAAATAAGACTCATCACATTAAAAGCAGCTTGTTTTTAGACACTTTTTACTTCTTTCAAGCAGATTTTCACTTGAAATAAGTAGAAAAATCTGATAGTGGAGCAAGTTTTTCTTTCTTATTACAAGCACAAAAAACTTGCTTTCACTGGCAGATTTTTCTACTTATTTCAAGTGGAAAATTTGCTTGAAAATGATCTAAAAACAAGTTAATTTTTAGGTGATGAGTCTCATTTTAAGTGTAAAGAGATTAGTTTTGACTAGAAATGAGACATTTGGACAAGAAATAAGACAAATATTCTTGGAAAGATGTTGAGTTTTTGCAGTGTAGGAAGCTGCATGGCGACAGTTTTACATGTAACTAAATGTGTTACAGAGGGTTTATTTTGCGCTCACCTGGCAGGACACCTCTCCGTTGCGCTCCATGGTGCAGTGGGCGTTGGAGTCGCAGGGGTTAAAGGTCAACGCGGCGCACGACTTCCTGGGGAAACAGCCCGACGTCTGGTTACCAAGGAAACCAGGTTTACAGCCGCCACACTTATAGGAGCCCTGAGGGAGAGAGAGAGAGGGAAGTGTCCAGCTCTATTCAAGAATATTTGTCTTATTTCTTGTCCAAATGTCTCATTTCTAGTCAAAACTAAACTCTTTCCACTTAAAATAAGACTCATCACCTAAAAATTTACTTGTTTTTAGATCATTTTCACTTGTTTCAAACTAATTTTCGCTTGAAATAAGTAGAAAAATCTGCCAGTGAAAGCAAGTTTTTCGCTCCACTATCAGATTTTTCTACTTATTCCAAGTGAAAATTTGCATGAAAGAAGTAAAAAGTGTCTAAAAACAAGCTGCTTTTATTTTAAGTAGAATGACATTTGTTTTGACTAGAAATAAGACAGATATTCTTGGTGAGATTCAGGGTTTTTGCCGTGCAGCTGCAGCAATGACTACGTGATCCATGGACCACTTGGTGCCGATCACTGATCAGCTGTGATCCGTTGCTCCACTACTTAGAATATTTACATTTCCCTTCTTGAGGTTTTATACTGAGTTAGTAAAACTTAAGTGTGTTGTGAATGTTACATAACAGATTTGGTTGGAATGCCCTTTAGTGGACGCAGGATGTAATAATAAGCTGCTATAGGTGATTATAATGAGCTAAAAAACATGAAACATGAAAGAATTTGAATATAATTTGAATACTTAAAGGAACAGTTCACCAAAAAATGAAATTCAGTCATTAGTGACTCACTCTCACGCTGATGAATACTCCGGAGTAGTTTTTTATTTCTCAAAGTGCATCTGCAATTGACACTGCAGTCAGAGTGTCCTGAAGGGAGATAGTCCAGAGTTTACTGGAAACTACCTCATTTAGGACATTTTTACATTTTTACAGCGTAAACAGTCCTGTGTTGTGCTCTTAACGTTCATGCGCTCCAGGCAAATTCAATCCAGGACTGTTCAGGTTGTAAAAATGTCCTAAATGTCCTAAATGAGGTAGTTTCCAGTAAACTCTGGACTGTCTCCCTTCAGGACACTTGGATTACAGTGTCAATTGCAGATGCACTTTGAGGAATAAAAAACTACTCCGGAGTATTCATCAGCATGAAGGTGAGTCAATAATTCATTTTTTGGTGAACTATTCCTTTAAGATAAGAATCGTTAGAAATTCTAATCTTTAATTTGGGGGGGAGACTGACAGCCCTACCACATCTATGGTATGGAGCATAAACATTAAACAGCACCAATAATCAGCAGCTGGCAGCAGGGGGCAGCAGGGGGCAGCAGGGGGCAGCAGGGGGCAGCAGGGGGCAGCAGGGGGCAGCAGGGGGCAGCAGGGGGCGCCACAGCACTGGGCCGCTGTGAGGCGTTCAGGGACTCACCACCAACACACGGCTGGTTTGGTTTCTGACACTTTGTTCTAGACACTGACTGTGAACGAGGACAGTGGACCGGTCTCTGGATCTCTCAGTCTGACCCTCGCTTGCTTAATAACTTAGAAAGAACTTTTAGTTTATTTACTCACAAAAAGTTAGGGATATAATACAGAGAATATGATTGATTTATACGATAACTGAAAATTACAAATAAAGTTAGGTAGGGTGAATTCGCCTAATGTGGGACATTTTTTGCAATTTAGACTTCTGGTGTATATTGTGATATGAAGCAAACACTTTCAATCTACATCCTGTACCATTCTGAAATCCTTAGGTTGTGATCTAATGGAATCCAAAGAGAAAATTCTGATATCACACTCCTAAAAGAAATACCATACATATTTCAACTCTGATTGCAAAGTTTTTTGCGGCAATTTCCGTTCCCTAATGTGAGACAGTCATGCTCCTAATGTGGGACACTAAAAGTCTGTTTAAAAGTCATCTTAATATACATGATAAATGCTAGATTGCAAACCAGTGTTCAATAATATCACTTATTGTCCTAGTTCTGCTTCATCTTCTATAGTATTCATGGTTTTCTACCAATTGTGTGGTGGATGTGACCTTTTACCCTTCGCTAGGGTCATTCCAAGCCCTGGTCAACAACTTCAACTGTGGGACACCACCATCCTCAGTGATCTCCCTATATTCACTAATGTCTCCCCTCATCCTGTCTTTTTTCCACTGGTTGAGTTCTCTTGCTTGATTATTTTCCTTTCTTTTCCCATGTTTTCTTTCCCTGATTTTGTCTCATTGCCTTACTCTTCTTTTCCACTGTGATCTGAAATACATTCCATTTAATTAATCAGTAATGTGCTATCCTTTGATTACTTCTAAACACAACATTTTTCATGAACATTATCAAAAAACACAAGATTTAGAAACAAGAAAGAAAAAAAATCAGAGCCATTTACTCCTTTAACAGTATTATGACCACTTCCAGTTAATAAATATAATTTTCTTTTGTTGTAAAATATTCAAAACAATGCATTATAACAATAAAACCATGTAAACAACCATTGTTATTGTTCAACCTATTAGTTTTACCTGGAAAAGCCCTGTCCCACATTAGGAACAACCACCTGTCCCGCTTTAGGAAAGCATGTTTCCTAAAGTGGGACAGTAGAAATGTTGATCTAAATCCTAAATATTGAGAATGGTTACAGCATATTAAGATATATTTTAATGCATCAACATATTATAAACACATTTTGACAAAAAATTGCAATAATTTTGTTTTTTTTAATAAATTATGGCCTTAACATTATTTTTGTCCAAACCCTAAGTACCTAGCATTTTGGTGGTCTGCACACAGGGTGCCTCCGGTTTGAAGGCTCTCCCTCCTAAACCTATGATTGGACATTTGAGATGTCATGTGATTTTGATCATGCAATATCACAGCTTGTGTGAGCCCACATTTACATTAACTTTCTTTTGCTATAGGAAGACCTACACCCATTTACGCTTAAGTGTCCCACATTAGGCGAATCCACCCTATAGCCTATTTGACCAGAATCTCCCTTTAAACAGTTCCTGCTACAGTGATGTTCTATCATGAGGTCTTTTCAGTAGAAGGATGCAGTGGTCATTTCTTTATCTAACAACAGTGGTTGCTATAGCAACAACAAACAACTCTCAATGTCTCAATAAGTTGATCAGTTTGATCAAAAAGTGTCGTCTTGGTCCCATGATGTCTCCATGGTAACACGGTGGAGAGGAGAGGACTGTCTAGCTACAAACTGTCACTGAACCAGAACATTGAGTGTTTCCATGACAACTGAACCACTAAATGGAATGTTTGTGGTTAATCAGCTCGTTAGAGAACAGCATGTTATTCAATAAGAACTGAAACACTGAACAACAACTGGACGTGTGCAGTCAAACGTTTAGAGAAGGTTCAATTCAGTTCACCTGTAAAGGTTATAGAGCATTAAAGGTGCATTCTGACATTTAACCCAAAAGCCAAACATCCCTAACTTTTTGTTAGCTAGTGTAGATGGGTCATTTACATACTGACACTGCATTTACACAGTAACACTTTGGCGGATGTTCTTCTCTGAAATTAATGACACTCGTATTCTTTCACTCAAACAAAACGTGGAACTCATCACAGAGACAGTTAAACTATCAACACAAAGATTACAAAACATTGTTGTTATTCACTCTAAAATGACAGATGTTCAGTCTAAACTTTGGGTTTGGACACAATAAATACTCTTCTATGGAGCCAAATTGGGGTCAAATGGTTTGTGCTTGGAAAAGTTACATTTGAAACTGAAATTTCAAGTTTTGAACTTGAATTTTGAAAAATACATCAACGTATTCAAAATAAAAATAAATGTACAAAAAGTTTTTTCAGGTTAAATATAATTATGATCAACTGCGGTAATTCTTTTGAATAAATTAATTATTTTCATTTTTCACTTTCATATGTTTTGATATTTGGGATCCTATTTCTTTCAGTTGCATGTTTTATCTGAAAAAGAAAGATCTGAATCTGAAAAAAAGATTTGAAACTGTAAAAAACTAAGATCTAAATCTGAAAAGATAAAACATGCAACTGAAAGAAATAGGATCCCAAATATCAAAACAGATGAAAGTGAAAAATGAAAATCAATAATTTATTCAAAAGAATTACCAGAGTTGATCATAATTATATTTCACCTGAAAAAAAACTTTTTGTACATTTATTTTTATTTTTAATTCGTTGATGTATTTTTCAAAATTCAAGATCAAAACTTGAAATTTCAGTTTCAAATTTTACTTTTCCAAGCACAAAATATTTGACCCTAATTTGGCTCCATACTCTTCTAGTTTAAACTCTAGATGACGTCATCATGTTGTTTAAGTTGTTTATTATCAGCAGGATAAACCCCTTGAGTTGTCGCAACTCGTTTTCGAGGGGATCCTGCGCTCCTCACATCAACATAAAACACAACAACACAACACATCACAGTACAATGAAAGGATACAGAACAATACAATAAAAAAAACAAAAACAAAAACAAAACAAAACAAAACAAGACAAAGACAAAATCTGGACAGACAGACAAAAATCAATCAGACAAGTTGCAACCGAGTTTGGACGGGTATTCAGCGAAATGTGGTGACAGATTCAATGAAAGCATGAACAAGTAGTTTCAAGATGTGAAGACAGGGCCTGGTTAAAGCAATTAAGAGATGGAGAAGATGTGATACACATGGGGAGGTGATTCCAGTCATTTGGTGCTCTGAACAGAAATGCTTTTGTTGTTAAAAGTTTAAAATGTTAAACTCTAGATGACGTCATCATGTTAAACTCTAGATGATGTCATCATGTTGACTCACCACGGTGTTGATGCAGACGGAGTTGGACACACACGCGTCCGGGAGGTCGATACACTCATCGATGTCCACACACTCCTGGTCGACAACCAACAACACAATAATAAACGTTACTGTTGGTCACCAGCCAGCAGAGGTGGAGAAAGTCCAAGTAGAGTCTCAAGTCTCTTTGCTCTCAAGTCTCAAGTCAAGTCCAAGTCCTGAGATTTTAGTTTCGAGTCCTAAACAAACTGATTATAATTAATGATACATAAAGATCATGACCAAGCCTCAATTGTTAAGTTGTTTATATTTTATTGTTAATATTCTGTCACTTATTCATCTGTTTATTTTTATTACAGTTTTTTTCGATTGCTAACAAGCAGTGGTCGAAACTGAAGTCACATGTTCAAAACTCTTAACAGCAGCGTTTCCATCAGGCATCTCAGCTAAACAGTTAACCTCATCCCCAAAACGCTGCCTCACCAACAAAACACTTCATACATGTCTCACAATAAGCCCATTCAACCACAACACTAGCACATAGTATCACTGTGGAAACAAACACTGTCACTCTGAGCACACTGAACTACAAAACACTAACAACAAAGAACATTACTTAAAATAAATTTGATCTTTGAAGTTTGAATGTTTTTTTTTCAAAATCTGTAAATCAGTTTTATTATAAAAATAAATACTGCAATATATTTGCACTTTGAGTGTTCTAGATAATATATTGCAACAAGAATGAATCAGGAATGCAGCAATTTACGTCAAGAAAATGTATTTTCTCTGTGCCCTTGTATAGGTACTAAGGGACCTTACAAAAAATAAAAAGTTTACTTAAAGAGAAAAATGCAGAATCTCCAGAGGTAGAATAATGTAAGTAAAAACAACAACAACAACACAACTCTGGTCTTCCTCTCCTTCCTCTTCTCCCTCTCCTTGCCCCCCCCCCCCCCCCCCCCTCGCCTTTTCATATGGTTTCTAATGAGGCCAAACACAGATCACCTGGATCGGTTTTGAGCTGGAAACTAACCTCACCTGTGTTTGGAGTTGCATAATATTTTTATTTATTTTACTGTATTCAATAAATTATTTTTGATTTCAAATGTTCCTGCAACAGAAATTCCCCATGCCCCCCCTCCCATCATTCTGTTTTGATTGTGTTTTTAACTGTTTTGAACAAAGTGTGTTAGCATGTGAAACATGTGCTGTAACAGTCTAGTGTTAAGCAGGTGGTGAACTAGTAACAGAGAAAAGAGTCCATGAGTTTTGGTGACTGTGGTCACTGATGCATTTTGTGTGAAAGCAATGAAAAGTGCTTCTCAGTTTGGTCCACATGGACTTGTGTTTTGCAAACTGTGTTAAGAGTTTTGAAAATGTGACTTCAGTTTCGACCACTGCTTGTTAGCACTTAAAAAAAAACTGTAATATTCTATTGTGACATCTGTCTGGTCTTTAAAATCCTGCCTGGTTTAGCTCCTCCACCACTGACCTCATTCATAAACCAACACAACAACACTGGTCAGGTCACTAGAAGCGCCACTCGTGGTGACTTAACAGTCCCATTCAGGAAAAGTACATTTGGCCAGCTATCATTTTCTGTTAAAGCATTACAAAACTGGAACTCACTTCCCACCCATATTAAAGAAATACATACTGTACTTTTACATCCAAACTAAAAACATGGCTCACTCATAACTACACCTGTACCCACTAAGATATTGTGTTATTTGCACCATGATCATGCTGCCTGTCTGTGTTTTAGCTGTCTATGTGCTGTCTGCATGCACCCCTGTCTGTCTGCATCCCAGAATGTGTAGTACAGTATGTGCTGATGTAGCCTATTGTGTGTGATTACTGGTATATTGCATGTGCTGCTCTTGTATGTTTCTATGTGCTGTCTTTGCATGATTGTACTGATGCCTACCTGTTCTATCCCTAGTGATTCTTTTTAATCATTGTGTTGTAATATATTGTTGTTGTTGTTGTTTGTTTTTAGGATGCCCATTGTCATCTGGCCGGGGACTACAGCAGGATATTAGCCATGCTGGCTAAAGCTGCCCTTTTTACTGTATTTAATACAGTTGATTAATTGGGACTGTCCACGTACAATAAAACAATAAACTAAACTAAACTAAACTGATATGCTTTGTCAATATAAGCGCTGCCTTCTCATGCCAATAAAGCTATTAAAAACTGACGTACAGTAACACGCCAGAAATCTCGTGTGATCAAACGTGATCTGACGTAGCTACTCTGTTGATGCTAGCCATCAAAGATACTCTATTAAACCGTCTTTGGTAGCCATGGAGCCGTTAGCCACACTGGTTTGTTATGCTACATGTGCTGCAGTCAGCTGCTTCTTTATTGGTCACATTCAATTTCACGTCACATTCTGCGGAGACGGTGACTCAGGATTGTCGTGTTCCCCCTCACACAAGACGACTTTTGATCCAAACGGTCACGATTGTTGGGGCCGACAATCGTAAATATTGAACATGTTTAATATTTACGGTTTGTCGCCGCCGACCGTTTTAGGAGCCGGTTGTCAGGAGAATTTAAATCTTAAAACACTACAATCCAGAACCAGAATCTCAAGAGATAATCTTAAAAGCCTAAAATAATTGGACGATTTTTGTCTTTGGTCTGAAGGGGGAAAATCAGCCAGATTATCTTCATGTGTGGTAGGCTTTAGTGTGTCGGCGTTAATTATACAGCCAAGACTGATAACAGGAGTGAGGTCTATAGGAATGTCTCTGGCTGCTACAGTACATTGATGTGACAATATTTGTGCTTGCTGCTTGTGACTTGACTTGAATTCAAGTCTTTGGCATCAAGTCCCAGTAGAGTCTCAAGTCTTTTTTTTTTTTGATCAAACAAGTCTTAAGTCATCAAAATCGGGACTCGAGTCCAAGTCAAGTCTCAAGTCCCGAGTCCAAGTCCCCACCTCTGCCAGCCCGTGTGTGTGTGTGTGTGTCTGTAGGACCTGTCTGTGTGTCTTGGCGTAGTCCAGTCCGGTCCCGACCAGCGGCGCCCCCCAGAGGCCGGGGGGACAGGGCAGACAGCTGAACCCCCCCACGCTGTTCACACAGGCTGCAGGGGAGTAGCAGGGCTGCAGCTCACACTACACACACACACACACACACACACACACACACACACACACACACACACACACACAAACCTGTGTCACTGTGGGATAGTTGTTGTTCAATCAATCAATCAATGAATCAAATTTTATTTGTATATCCCTTTACAATAGCCAGACGGTACCTATCTATCTATCTATCTATCTATCTATCTATCTATCTATCTATCTATCTATCTATCTATCTATCTATCTATCTATCTATCTATCTATCTATCTATCTATTGTTCTAACTATCTATCTATCTATCTAATACATAAAAACACAAGAAAGTGCTACTAGTGCTGCAGGGTGTTAAAGGCTCTAAAAGTTCATACAGTAAAATAAAAACGGACAAAATAAGAACACTTAAAGGGATAGTATCATTTTTTAAAGTGGGGTTGTATGATCTCCAAATAGCCCCTAAGTACTTTAATTGCAGTAGAAGACTCTCTGCACTCCTCCCGTTAGCAACGCCAGCCCATAATAGCCCTGCCCAGAGATTTACAACATACAGTGTTGTGAACAGACCCAAAGAAACGGCCTATTTTCACGGCCTAAAAGAGGTTTTACCTGAAAAAAAATACACAGTTCCATTGTTCACTATAATATAATTTTTTCCAGCCCTTCAAAGTGCAGGAAAAACACAGTTTTTATTTGGACCGAACCAACTCACGTATCCCTCCGCCCAGGGTTAGCGCCCGCCGATCAGCAGTTGGTTCGGTCCAAATAAAAACTATGTTTTTCCTGCACTTTGAAGGGCTGGAAAAAATTATATTATAGTGAACAATGGAACTGTGTATTTTTTTTCAGGTAAAACCTCTTTTAGGCCGTGAAAATAGGCCGTTTCTTTGGGTCTGTTCACAACACTGTATGTTGTAAATCTCTGGGCAGGGCTATTATGGGCTGGCGTTGCTAATGGGAGGAGTGCAGAGAGTCTTCTACTGCAATTAAAGTACTTAGGGGCTATTTGGAGATCATACAACCCCACTTTAAAAATATGATACTATCCCTTTAAGTGCATTTTCGGTCGGGGTAGATTTGTTTCTCTGACTTCAGGTGGCGTTCGACTGCACTTTTTCAAGTAGAAGGTTCGGAAAGCTCTGAATTCCAACTTGTCTGGAACGCAGCATTAGTGTGTGTGTGTGTGTGTGTGTGTGTGTGTGTGTGTGTGTGTGTGTGTGTGTGTGTGTGACCTCGTCCACGTCCCGGCAGTGCGTGCCGTTGCCACTGGTCCCCGGTGGACACGGCCCACAGGTGAAGCCGGGGTAGTGCAGACTGTCCTGACAGGCCACGCCGCGGTAGCAGGGGTTGGGGGAGCAGCGGGACCGCGGCTCATGGAAACCTGAAGGGACGCGGACACACACACACTGTCTTCACTCAGGTCCTCAGATCAACACACACACTGTCTTCACTCAGGTCCTCAGACTAAAGGTCTTTTAACACTGAGTCTGTTGTGTTTTATTCGCATGCGTTTTTATTTTGTGTTCAAAATTTCGGAGAGGGAGACAAAAAACGTCACTTTGTGGTTCTCTCACTTGTCGAGAAATGAAAGAGAGAAAGTGTCCATCCTGAGAGGAGCCAATAGAGGGGATCTGCTGCTTGTTAATGAGCAGTGGAACTATCATCATCACTTTGTTTTTCACGGATGTGAAAAACGCATTAAATCGAACCTGTTCCGAAAACTTTAATAACGGAGGAAAGTTTGGGACTCGGTTTGTAAACATGATCCACACAACATGAGGTCCAATTTATTTTTTGACGTGCGGCAATTTAGGACGAAAAAAACGGACTCAGTGTGCAAAGACCTTAACAGACACACCTGTGGATCAACACACCTGTGGACAGACAGGTGTGTTAGTGAGAGGACGGACGGACAGACATGGAGGACTCACCACAAACCTGACACTCCAGGATGGTGTTCCTGATCAGAGACATCTCCTTCACCTGAGGACGACAGACACGTCAGCACAGGTAGACTACCTCACCTGTCAGCACAGAGACCGGCTCACCTGTCCACTCACTTTACTTTACTTTACTTTATTTGTTTCTTTAGTCAGGACAGTGCATATTAATGGACAGTGAGTATTACATCCGTAGTCCCCAAAACAATACAACTATTAACATGAAAAGTCCATAAAGACGGAGGACTGGTAGAGAACATACACATACATAGTTACAGGGTTGGACATGATTCTTTAAATTGTAAAAAATATATATATATAAAGCTGCAATTAACATGATTCATTGAAATATAAAAATATATATCTATACAGTTGTGCTTAACATGATTCGTTAAATTATAAAATAAAAATATATATCTATATAGTTGGGATTGACACGATTCACCTGTCCACACCTGTCTATACCCACCTGTCTACACCTGTCCACATCCCTATGTCAGTTAGACTTTTTAACAGTTCAATTTAATTTGTAATGTCTGTCACACTTCTTTTTAAATCCCTGTGCACTTTAAATTGTTTTTTTTTTCCATAGTTGTCTACCAGCAAGCACTTTTTTGAAAAATCTGTTATTTTGCCCAGCAGGTAGAGAGCACCGTAGCATTTTCTTCTTTTGTCTTCTTCTTCTTTTTAAAGTATTTTTTTAATTGTGTATTTCATTATTTGTCCTGCTTTTATTTCCTTTTGTTAAATGCTGCTGTCACGAAGGAATTTCCCCCTCGGGGATGAAATAAAGTATAATCTAATCTAATTCACCTGTTCTCTGTCTCACCTGTTCTCTGTCTCACCTGTCCTGTGTCTCACCTGTTCTCTGATGTCCTGGCGCAGCTCTCCCAGGATCTGGTTGAAGATGATGAGCTGACCAATCAGAGCCTTGGTGTGGTCACCTGTGGGGGAGGGGACAGGTGAGCAGAGACTCATAACGATCAGCTGATTATTGATCGTTGATGGTTATCAGCTGTGATCAGAAACTCACCCAGGATGGAGTTCATCTCTCCGCTCACTGAAACACACAGGGACAGACACAGGGACAGGTGAGTTAACTCCTCAGGTGAAGCTTCAGTCACAACACCTGAGGTGGTGTGAGGTTGAGGTTGAGGTGAACTCACCTGAGTTGTAGGCCGAGGCGTCTCCCTGGAAGGGGCAGTCGGTCAGAGCTCCGGCTTTGGCCACGCTGCCCCCTAGAGCCAGTCTGAGGGACTCCACTGCCCCCTGAGGACAGAGGGGGGGCAGAGTCAGACACCACCTGGCTCACACTTAATTCACACCTGCTTCACACCTTTTTTACACCTGTTCAACACCTGGTTTACACCTGGCACACACCTTTTGGGTTTCAGACCTCACCTGCACATTTTTTTTCATATCTTTCTCACTAGTAAGAGAGATAAGTAAATGTTTTGTTCTGTGCAAATAAATAAAGTCTAAAAGTCTTACACCTGGTACAAACCTGTTTTACACCTGGTTTACATCTGGTTCATACCTGGCTCCAACATTGTGCACTGCAAAAATCAAAATCAAAATCTTTCCAAGAATATTTGTCTCATTTCTAGTCAAAACTAATCTCTTTCCACTTAAAATAAGACTCATCACCTAAAAATAAACTTGTTTTTAGATCATTTTCACTTGTTTCAAACTAATTTTCACTTGAAATAAGTAGAAAAATCTGCCAGTGAAAGCAAGTTTTTTGTGCTTGTAATAAGGAAAAAAAACTTGCTCCACTATCAGATTATTTCCATTGAAAATCAGCTTGAAAGAAGTAAAAAGTGTCTAAAAACAAGCTGCTTTGTAATATGATGAGTCTTATTTTAAATATAATGAGATTAGTTTTTATTAGAAATAAGACAAATATTCTTGGTAAGATTTTGAGTTTTTGCAGTGTACAGACCTGGCTGAGACAGGAAGTGCGGCGGCCTCACCTGCAGCCGGGCGTAGGCCTTCTGTCCGTGCCGTATCTCCACCATGTCGGCCTCGCGGGGCAGCGGCACCAGGGGGGGCAGGCCCTGGGCCGAGTCGGCCAGGCGACAGTTGACGTAGAGCTCCATGTTCATGTTGTCACGGTGAAGCCCCCCCAGCCGCAGGATGATGGAGTGGCTGCGCCCGTCCGCCAGGTTGGCGTTCTGCAGGTTGACGGTGTGAATCTTCCCGTCGGCTCGGACGTACCGGACCAGGACTGGAGGGGGGGGAGAACTTCATTTAAAGGGATAGTCCAAGTAAGGGATAATGTATAGTTCGGAGGTTCGCGTCGGGGTTCCATACAACCTGTCGGGGTTTATTTCTCCATAACAACCGACCAACTATACATTATCCCGCTTAGAACACGGCATACAACTAAATCATTCAATAATGTAACACAAAATAATGATAAAAAGAGATTTTATTCATGTAAAATTAGACCGTTGCTCGGGACGCCGCTCTGACCAGCGCAGCACAGAAAAGAGAAAGTAGCAGGATATTTACTTTATGTTTCATTTTTACCGTCATTAAACAGCTTCGGACTAATAGTGATGTTAGATAAACGACTTGTAACCTGTTACAGGGAGAGTGGAGGCTCCTAAGTTATTTCCACATCGTGGCTGAAAAGTAAACTTGCATCAGAACCGCACACACGCACACACACACACACACACACACACACAAGTATGAGATTTACGAGTAGAAAGGAGAAGAAACTGTGAAGCAGGAAGTGACCTATCAAAGTAAAACAACAGGGGTTACTTTATTGATAACCGAAGACTCATAAGACTACAGGGATTATGGCAATGGGCCAATTTGCCAAAATGTTGAACTATCCCTTTAAAGGACCACTAGAACATCTTCACGGACCACTAGAACCTCTTGAACTGCAACTAGAAGTTCAAAAGATCTTAAAGGGATAGTTCAACATTTTGGCAAATTGGCCCATTGCCATAATCCCTATAGTCATAGCAGTAGGTTCATTACCTTTAATTGTAGGTGTAAGCTATTTTCAGTACGGCGGAGCGCAGCAGCTGGCTGCTCAGAGCTACGCTATGGAGTCTAACGGAATTTCTTGGTTTCCCTCATTAAACTCATCAAATTCAACATCCCAAAACTCCACAGCGCTTTTGTAGACAAGTTGTGAGCTGCACAACCACCACGCTATGAGATAATGACGGAACGATACGAAACGGAGCCGTTTTCGAGGTAAATACAGGGTAAATACGGAGACTGCTTGCTGAAAAACTGTCCCTGAACGCAACGCGCATCAGCGGTTTTGTATGAATTTACCTCGAAAACGGCTCCGTTTCGTATCGTTCCGTCATTATCTCATAGCGTGGTGGTTGTGCAGCTCACAACTTGTCTACAAAAGCGCTGTGGAGTTTTGGGATGTTGAATTTGATGAGTTTAATGAGGGAAACCAAGAAATTCCGTTAGCCTCCATAGCGTAGCTCTGAGCAGCCAGCTGCTGCGCTCCGCCGTACTGAAAATAGCTTACACAGGGTTTCCCGCAGCGCTTTCCTGTTAAGGCGGCCGCCTTAACAACAAAGAGCTGCCGCCTAAACTAACGTCTTAAAAAAAAAAAAATGTAGCGATATTCGCCGCCCCCCCCCCCCCCGGTCGGACGATGGCCGCATCCTCTCACACCAGTGTTGGGCAGTAGCGTCGTTACAAGTAGCGGCGTTAGTAACTTAACTACATTTCTCAGTAGCGTGGTCGTAGCGTCGCTGTTTTCTACATCAAATAGCTTTTCAGTAGTTAAGCTATTTAATTGATCAGTAGCGCGGTAGCGTCCACAGAAGCTACATTTCCCCAGGCATTTCTAGACCTTAAACGCACCGCTTCCATGTGACGTAATGTACGTATCTGTTGATGCCCATCTGCTGCAGCGGAGCAGCACACAGCAGGTGACAGAGGAGGAGGGATAGTCAAGTTCGTGAATCAGAGCCGTAGCTGGACAACTTTATCGCTGCACAGCGACCGCGCGCACCGTTGCACGTCGCTCCAAGAGCCCGGTGCGTCCTGTCTGCAGCGGAGACACGGCCACTGAGAGGCTGAGTGAGGGACCGTTCCTGTAGGAACGCGCCTTTTAATGAATCAAACCAAACACCCTGAACAGCTGAGTAGGCTACGAGAGGGAGAGACGACTGCAGCAGTTAAAACGAAAGCTCCTCGTCCCAGCATGTCGCCCACTCCGTCCGTGGCCGACGTCGTTTAAAACAGTGTTTCCCAACCTTGGGGTCGGGACCCCACGTGGGGTCGCCTGAGATTCAAATGAGGTCGCTTGAAATGTCTAGTAGCCTAATTGATGAATTTAAAAAAAATCTGACCAAGAAAGGTTAGGAACCACTGTTTGAAAAGACACGTGGGTTTTTTTGGAATGTACTTGCATAGATCTTTCAGCACTCACAATGGGCCGATATAAATGAAAAACTTTATTTAACTTCTAAAAAAAATAGCTTTGATGTAGCTAAGCTACTTTTGTCATTTTATTGTAGCGTAGCTTGAGGGTAGCTTCAGTGTAGTAAAGCTTCATTTCATGTAGAGTAACTTGTAGCTTAGCTCACTACATTTTCCAAGTAGCTTGCCCAACACTGTCTCACACACATACACACCACAGAGAAGCGTGCATGCATAACAGCAGCGCGTGTTGAAAGCGAAACTTAATACGGCGCGGCACGGTGCGTCCCCCCCCCCCCCGACGATCGACCCCCCCCCCCCCCCGTCGACAGGTCAGACACCACCTTAACTAACAAATTTTCTGGGGGAAACACTGTTACACCTACAATTAAAGGTAATGAACCTACTGCTATGACTATAGCGATTATGGCAATGGGCCAATTTGCCAAAATGTTGAACTATCCCTTTAAAGGACTTGAGACCAGAGGTTAAATACCTGGGTCTCACTCCACTGTCTTTGTCTAGCTAGTTGGACTAGTGAGACTTGTTGCGTACGAACTGATGAAGCCCCTTGGATCAGAGGAGAAACGTCTTCCCAGACAAATACAGGTCCAGTTGCCTACGACTCAATTTGCCCAGAAAGATATTAAAGGACCACTAGATCCTATTCATGGACCACTAGAATCTCTTGAACTGAAACTAGAAGTTCATAAGACCCTAAACGGGATCCCCTGTACCATTCATGCTTTGGAGTTTGGTTTTCTTTTCAACAGTTGTCCCTTATTTTGATACATGATTGTTTCTATGTTTATTCCTCTCTCAGCCCAGAAGTCTGATTTAAAGATGTAGTAGCCTACACTCTTATGCTCCGGTTCAATACTGGAAACATCGACTCCAAGTCTTTGGTTTCCTCACTGGGAACTTCTTTGGAAAATAAACCCTTAGCGGGGTCCGAAGAAGTCAAACAGAGCTCTAGTCGCTGATGTCATCATGTGATAAATAATTTTCCAGGGCAACTGAAGCTTTTCCAGGACATTTAACTATGACTGGAAAATTACTCAACCATTTTCCAGATTTTCCAGGTTTTCCAGGATGCGTGGGAACTCTGTGGAACCTCTTGAACTGCGACTAGAAGTTCATGAGATCTTAAAGGACAACAAGAACCTCATCAACCTCGGCCGGCCAACCTCCGTCGTCATCCCGGGGGAGAAAACCATCGCTAATTAACTTACCCACAGGTTTTTAGAGGTTTACCACCGGCTGGTTAAAGTATTTCTAGGAGATAAATGTTGGTCTCAGTGATATAAATCTAACAGCTGTATCAGTAGCATTAGTTAGTCTGAATGTAAAGTGAAGCTTCCTGTGTGTATTGGACAGAAGAGCAGCGCTGCCTCGGGGCTCTGGACAGAAATCACCCCATTTAACGTTACATCAATAAATAAATGTTTTACAATGAACACATCAGTCTGCATTACATTTTATCATTATAATTTATTTATTTATGTAATATGGTTACGGTTAGACGCCACGGTACGTCGGCTACTCAAATCTCTGTTTTTCTCTGTTTACATGCAAACGTGCAAACTGAGTTTTCCAAAATCTCCACCCTGGCCGGAGTTTTTAAAAAGCATCGTTTTCAGGGGCGACGGAGAGTGCAAACGATGGTTAATGTCTCTGTTTTTAAAAATAAGCGGGTACGTATAAACGGGGCCTTAGTGCGATCTAAATTTAGAGCGCACTAACACTGCAGGTGTGAAAGCACCCTAAGATCTCAACCTGCTCTATTCTTCGGGTTCTCAACGTTGAACATACAATAGAAGCTCGTGTCCTCCTTGTTGTCATGGAAACCTCCTTCTCGACTCACCTTTGTCCTCCTCGTTGTCATGGAAACCTCCTCCTCCTCCACTCACCTTTGTTGATCTTGCCCATGACGGCCACCTCCAGGTACTTCCTGTTGTCCTGCTTGCTGTAGAGTCCCAGCAGAACTCCGCCCAGCTTGGCCGGCAGCCGCAGCGTGGACACCACGTAGACGTCGCTGAGCGCGCTCAGACCGCCGGACAGCTTCTCCACCGCCGCCACGCTCTGCCGCGCATCCTGCAGCCCCAGCACGTCGATCACTGAGGGGGCGGAGCCACACACAGGACCTGCTTCACTGAGCTGAACTTTGATCATTTGTTAGTTAGTGAAATTAAAAACTATATAACATCCCTAAAGGTGTTATCGGAGGAAAACCAGTCCATAAATGAGTTGTATGAAACAATGTCAGAGTCTCTTGCTCTTTAAGTTTACAGTCCTGTGTTCTTAAACACGCTTAATGCACTAGGTGTTGAAATGTCAACCCCTGTAATTATTATTTTATTTTATTTTATATTAACTGTTTGATATGTTGTAAGCTTGTACTGTTTTAAATGCAAGCAAATGTTTTTTCCTCAAATGAGTTCAAATTGGAATGTATGACATTGTGAATTTGAAATAAAGCTTTGAAATGAAAAAAAAAAAATTGTTAGTTAGTGAAGTTATAAATAAAGTTTCTGATCAGCCGCTCATCGTTTACACTCATAGATATACTGTATATACTGACTAGATGCCGCGTTCTGTTTCTCAGCGTACGTCAATAGCGCCGCCATCTTGAAACGGGGTTTCTGACCATATAGACATAATATACACTAGCCTATATATTTTGTTGTTGTATCATAAATATGTGTCTGACATTTATAATAAACCAAACGGCTTGAAAACCGGTTGAATATTCAGTGAGTTGTGGTGGTTTTAATGGCTGATAGACGTCTGCCTCTGTTGACTAGACACGGCTTCCCCCTGACCAAGATGGCCGCCGCGTTGACGCATTCATGGTCTACACTGATGAAGCTAATCGACATCTGATCGGAAATAGCTGATTGACAGATGCAGAGGGAGGAGTCTCAGACAGGTGTTGCTATGGTTACAGAGGTGAGTGAGTTTACCTGTTCAGCCAGGTGTGTGTGTGTGTGTGTGTGTGTGTGTGTTTGGATCACTTACAGACAAGTAAGTCAATAAGAGAAAGAGACAGTAGAGACAGAAACGACAGAGAACGTCCAGATCACTTACAGACTAAAGTCAATAAGCTCAATAAGATCAATAATTATTGAATAAATTGGTGTGAACAGACCAAGGCCGTAACCATAGAGTCAACATTGGGGGGGACTAAATTTCTCTCTTTCTATAGCCTATATATATACTGTATATAAACTTTCTGGACTATAAGCCGCTACTTTCTTCCCCGCCCACCAGCTCCGTACCATACCATGGTCACTTACGAGATAAATACATATTAAATCGTTCACTCATGATTTAATGTTGTTTTTACCGTTCAAATCACACGTCTTTCACAATAAGCGGCTGAGCTGAGCGGACTATTTAATAACTCTCGTCAGCGATAAAAGAAAAAAAGAGGGACCCGCTGTGACCACAGCGTGTTGCCATGGTGACTCTGCCACAGCCTGATGGATGATGAGTGAAGGGAGGTGAGGTGACGGCTTAAATGTTACGTGACACAAAGTTTTACTTCTTACCGCTTGTGTGTTTACAGACTTCAGTGCCGTGATGCGCTGAAAAAAAGTTGTTATGGTCCGAGTGTCCGTTGCCGTGGTTACCAACAAGCGTTTGAGCCAGCGCAGTAATATTTAGAACGTTATCAGGCAATTTTTACTGGAACATCTTTATGGCTGTCTGTCCATTATCACTTTTTGGACACCCCGCAGCCAATCAGAATCGAGGATTCACCCAGACCATGGTATAAAACTCATGTTACAACATGAAAACCTGACGCATATATTCAAGTGCGGCCTAGATATGTATTTTCTTTTAACATTTAGCTGGTGCAGCTGATACTCAGGTGCTCTATACTATAGTCCGGAAAGTACGGTAAATTCGCTAACACATGGGATACTTTTTTATTTTTTAAATCAACTAGCTATATATTGGAGGGGACATTTTGAGCATATCTGAATATTGGGGGGGGTGTGTCCCCCCCATTGTATATGGTAATTACGGCCTTGGAACAGACCCCAGATCGGTTCTGACACAGCGGATAGATAGATAGGCTACTGGACTCACTGGGTTCTGGTCTGGACTCAGTTTGCTATAAACTGTTTTCTTGTCTGTAACAACATGAGGGATCCCTCTTCTGTTGCTCACCCTGAGGTTTCTCCTGGTTTTCCCTGTTAAAAGGGTTTTCCATGGAGTTTTTCCTCAGTGGATGTGAGGGTCTAAGGACAGAGGATGTTGTTATGATGGGATGTAAAGCCCTTTGAGACAAACTGGTGGTAAAAACGGGCTAATAAAATTGCCTTGCCTTGCCTAGAAATAGTGGAAACAGAGAAAGTAGAGAAGGAAACAATAGAAACAGTAGAGACAATAGAAACAGTAGGCTAGATACAGAGACAATAGAAACAGTAGAAACAACAATGAACGTCCAGATCACTTACAGACTAAAGTCAATAAGTTCAATAAGATTATTTATTTAATTATTGATTAAACCGGTGTGAACAACAGACCCCAGGTCGGTTCTGGACTCAGTTTGTGGTTCTGTTGTTGATCAATCAGAGAGATTTATCATTATACACTGCAAAAACTCAAAATCTTACCAAGAATATTTGTCTTATTTCTAGTCAAAATGTCATTTCTATTCAAAACAAATCTCATTCTACTTAAAATAAGACTCATCACATTAAAAGCAGCTTGTTTTTAGACACTTTTTACTTCTTTCAAGCAGATTTTCACTTGAAATAAGTAGAAAAATCTGATAGTGGAGCAAGTTTTTCTTTCTTATTACAAACACAAACAACTGGCAGATTTTTCTACTTATTTCAATTGAAAATTAGTTTGAAACAAGTGAAAATGATCTAAAAACAAGTTCATTTTTAGGTGATGAGTCTTATTTTAAGTGGAAAGAGTTTAGTTTTGACTAGAAATGAGACATTTTGACAAGAAATAAGACAAATATTCTTGGAGAGATTTTGAGTTTTTGCAGTGTAGTCTCAGTTTGAAAGGCGATCAATAGGAGAGATGGACACACACACACACACACACACACACACACACACACACACACACACACACACACAGATGGACAGAGTACTCGACCCCAGTAGGCTACCTGAGTAAGAGTACAAATAAGTACAGTACTCAAGTAAATTTACTCCGTTACTGTCCACCACTGTACACACACACACACACACACACACACACACACACACACACACACACACACACACACACACACACAGAAGGCTGAAGGTGCCGTTGGACCGGAGAACGGACTCACCTTGGACGTCCGGTCCGTCCGGGACTCCCGCCGTGAGCTGCGCGCTGCAGAGAACCGAGACCAGAACCGAGACCAGAACCGGGACAGTCCGACCCATGGTGTCTGACCCGGACCAGGACCCACCGAACCGAACCGGGGGAACGAGTCCAAAGAAAAAAAAAAATTATCCAAAAAAACTTATCCAAGAGGAGAATGGACCGGGATCTGGACCGACGCTGAGTCCTGGAGCTGAGACCAGAGACCAGAGACCAGAACCGGACTGGACTGGACCGGACTGGGGCTTCGGGCTTCGGGCGGAGAACCGAGAGGGACCGAGCTGAACCGGACTGGACCGGAGCTCTGAGCCGGAGCAGCGGAGTAGGAGAACCGGGGGAGGGGGGGGGACAACCAGGAGGAGCCACGCCGACGGAGAGGCGCTGTGAGCGGGGAGGAGAGGAGCTGTGAGCCGCTGAGGAGACACGGAGCACAAACTAATGCGCGTTCACGAGACAAAACTACTGCTGCTGGAGCGCGCTTCACTATCCTGCGCGCACACCGCTCACCATAAAGCGCGTGACCGAGGACAGAGCTCTATGACAGCGGTTTTCAAAGTGGGGTTCGGGGACCCCCAGGGGTCCTGGAGAGGGTTCAAGGGGGTCCACAACTTTTTTCTAGAATTTTTCAAGTTTTTTCAAAATTATTATTTTTTTAAAACTTATATATAGTTTTAGTTTTTAGTTTAGTGTGTTTATTTCGGTCTTATAAAAACAAATACAATAGACAAATATAAAGGTATAAATACAAAACAAACAGAACAAAAACACAACAAGCAATACAATTCACTTTGACAGAAAAGGTGTAAGAGGCTGAAGCATCAGCTTATTTTGCCTATACCCTTCTTAGATTAACATTTTCCGTTCACTCATTTTAAAATTTTTAAATATAAGAAATTTGACCACTTTTTCTAGTTTTATTTTTTTTTTACTTTTTTTCTGTTCAGTTTCTGTTTTCCAGAAATTTCTCCCGCCATTGGCCCTAATTTGAACACACATTGACTAAAAAAGTAACATTCTTCAGTCTCATAACAAATATTTGTGTATTTGCTTCAAAACTTTGTCCAATGGGGGTCCGTGGGCTGATTTGTGTCAATTTAGGGTCATTGGTGTAAAGAAGTTTGAGGACCACCGGTCTGAGGTTGTTGTTGCTGATTATTGTTTGATCTATGTTTTCTTTTTGTTGTTGTTAGTATTTATTGCTTAGACTTTTAGGATGAATTATTATTATTATTAACATTATTTTAAATGCTGCTATGGGTATCTGGGAATGCCTCAAATGGAAATTTCGTTGTATGATATACAATGACAATAAAGCATCTTAATCTTAATCTTATTACAGAGAGCGAACTGCGCATGTCACAGGTGCTTTAATAATGCGCTTTGAGTCATGATGTCATCACTTTACCTGTAACAGGTGGAGCCACACTGTGCAGGACAAAGAAAAATATGGAACATGTGACATGAAATGAATAATCTATAATCTATAATCAACCAACTGACATAAACAATGTTACCTGGAGCAGTGACGTCACAACGTATTTTATCAATGGATTCATCTTTGATTTATTAATTCATGTTTTATTACATTTCCTGTGACTTCACAGCTCGTCCTGCTGACCACTCTTCAGTTTAATGAGAAAACATTGATCAGTGATAGTATTGATTATTGATCAACTAGCCTACCTGTCAGAGGCTTAGAGTCACATAACAGTAGAAGGAGAAACAGAGAAGAATCAAACCTGATGATCAGTTGTTTTCATCCTGAGTTTCCAGGGGGCGGAGCTCTGTGTGGCCCCTCCCCCCAGTGGGCGGGGCCATAGTGTATATGACGTCACCCCCTTCCCCCTCGGTGGGCGGGGCCATACTGTCTCTGACGTCACCCTCCCCCCCAGTGGGCGTAGCCATAGTGTTTAAGCCCCTCCCCCCAGTGGGCGGGACCATAGTGTCTATAAGTGGGTGGGGCCATAGTGTTTAAGCCCCTCCCCCAGTGGGCGGGGGCCATAGTGTCTATAAGTGGGCGTAGCCATAGTGTTTAAGCCCCTCCCCCCAGTGGGCGGGACCATAGTGTCTATAAGTGGGTGGGGCCATAGTGTTTAAGCCCCTCCCCCAGTGGGCGGGGCCATAGTGTTTAAGCCCCTCCCCCAAGTGGACGGAGCCACAGGGCCTGTCCCGTTCCTCCACACTTGGCTCAGTGCGCTTGGTTACCTTGGTTACCACTTTGGTGACGTTTTGCCGGCGGAACGTATATTTACATATAGTGTTCAGCATGGATTAAGTGGCCAAGCGTGTGGGGGGAGATTTAAAAGCAATCGGGACAAACTTGACAAGTGCAGCCTGTGCCGTTGTGCAATGTGTGTTGTGTAATAACCAGTGCTGCTGGATCAGTCTCATCTACTCCTAAAGTGTCTCTATGGGCAAGATTCAGATCATAAATGTGTAAGCCCAACTCCGTAAATAAATAAAACAAACAAGAAAAACGAAAATGTAAAACCATGAACAGAGCATGATGAATATAAAATATGACATTAAAAAGTCAGAATTATGAGATAGAAAGTTAATTTCATTTTATTGAGATTAATTCAATCGCATTTCCTAAACGTGACTTGTGGCTCTGGGTGACGGCGGACTTCACCTGGTGCATTGTGGGATTTATACTTGGCCAAACACCGCTGGGATGCGGTCTGACCTTCTGTGTGGGTAAAGTGCAAATCAACACGCTGAACTTTCAGTCGTTGGAGAAACGGGACACACTGAACTGACACTAAGAACATGAACGCACACGCCAAGAGACCAAGTGTGTAAGTGTGATCGAGTGTGCATATTGGGACAGGCCCATAGTGTTTAAGCCCCTCCCCTCAATGGGCGGGGCCATTGTGGCTATAAGTGGGCGGGGCTATAGTGTTTAAGCCTCTCCCCCCAGTGGGCGGGGCTATAGTGTTTAAGCCCCTCCCCCAGTGGGCGGGGCCACAGTGTTTAAGCCCCTCCCCTCGGTGGGCGGGGCCATAGTGTCTATAAGTGGGCGGGGCATAGTGTTTAAGCCCCTCCCCCCAGTGGGCGGGGCCTGACGGTCAGTAAAAAGCGTCAGACGTTGAATCAGTGGAACAAAGACTCGGAGCGGCTGCTGTGGTTTCTCTGTTTGTTTCTCCGGCTGGAGCGTCGCCATGGAAACCTGCCTTTAACAGCAGGTGAGGAGGGGGCCGAGAGGAGGAGGGGGGAGAGGAAACTCCCCCCTCCTCCTCTTGGCCCCCTCCTCACCCCCCTCCTTACCCCCCTTTCTGACTGGCTTCTACTGAGACGGAGCAGGAAGGAAAACTGAAGAACAGTGAAGTGAAGCAGCAGCTCAGACGGATTCACTCAATCTCTGTTGTTTCTACTCTGTTTCTACTGTCTCTGTCTCTACTATTTCTACTGTTTCTGTCTCTTTCTTTCTACTGTTTCTTTCCCTACTTTCTGTTTCTACTGTCTCTATCTCTATTGTCTGTCTCTATTGTCTCTTTCCCTACCTTCTGTTTCTACTGTCTCTTTCTCTACTTTCTGTTTCTACTGTCTCTTTCTCTACTTTCTGTTTCTACTGTCTCTTTCCCTACTTTCTGTTTCTACTGTCTCTTTCTCTATGGTCTCCGTCTCTATTGTCTCTTTCCCTACTTTCTCTGTTTCTATTATCTCTGTATCTACTATCTCTACTGTCTCTTTCTCTACTTTCTGTTTCTACTGTCTCTTTCTCTACTTTCTGTTTCTACTGTCTCTTTCTCTACTTTCTGTTTCTACTGTCTCTTTCCCTACTTTCTGTTTCTACTGTCTCTTTCCCTACTTTCTGTTTCTACTGTCTCTTTCCCTACTTTCTGTTTCTACTGTCTCTTTCCCTACTTTCTGTTTCTACTGTCTCTTTCTCTACTTTCTGTTTCTACTGTCTCTTCCCCTACTTTCTGTTTCTACTGTCTCTTTCTCTATGGTCTCCGTCTCTATTGTCTCTTTCCCTACTTTCTCTGTTTCTATTATCTCTGTATCTACTATCTCTACTGTCTCTTTCTCTACTTTCTGTTTCTACTGTCTCTTTCTCTACTTTCTGTTTCTACTGTCTCTTTCCCTACTTTCTGTTTCTACTGTCTCTTTCCCTACTTTCTGTTTCTACTGTCTCTTTCTCTACTTTCTGTTTCTACTGTCTCTTTCCCTACTTTCTGTTTCTACTGTCTCTTTCCCTACTTTCTGTTTCTACTGTCTCTTTCTCTACTTTCTGTTTCTACTGTCTCTTTCTCTACTTTCTGTTTCTACTGTCTCTTTCTCTACTTTCTGTTTCTACTGTCTCTTTCTCTACTTTCTGTTTCTACTGTCTCTTTCTCTATGGTCTCCGTCTCTACTGTCTCTGTCTCTACTTTCTGTTTCTACTGTCTCTTTCCCTACTTTCTGTTTCTGTTGTCTCTTTCTCTACTTTCTGTTTCTACTGTCTCTTTCTCTACTTTCTGTTTCTACTGTCTCTTTCTCTACTGTCTGTCTCTATTGTCTCTGTATTGTTTCTATTGTCTCTGTCTCTACTGTTTCTATTGTCTCTTTCTCTACTTTCTCTGTTTCTACTGTTTCTGTATCTACTGTCTCTTTCTCTACTTTCTGTTTCTACTGTCTCTTTCCCTACTTTCTGTTTCTACTGTCTCTTTCCCTACTTTCTGTTTCTACTGTCTCTATCTCTATTGTCTGTCTCTATTGTCTCTTTCCCTACTTTCTGTTTCTACTGTCTCTTTCTCTACTTTCTGTTTCTACTGTCTCTTTCCCTACTTTCTGTTTCTACTGTCTCTGTTTCTACTGTCTCTTTCTCTACTTTCTGTTTCTACTGTCTCTTTCCCTACTTTCTGTTTCTACTGTCTCTTTCTCTACTTTCTGTTTCTACTGTCTCTGTCTCTACTTTCTGTTTCTACTGTCTCTGTCTCTACTTTCTGTTTCTACTGTCTCTTTCCCTACTTTCTGTTTCTACTGTCTCTTTCTCTACTTTCTGTTTCTACTGTCTCTTTCCCTACTTTCTGTTTCTACTGTCTCTTTCTCTACTTTCTGTTTCTACTGTCTCTTTCCCTACTTTCTGTTTCTACTGTCTCTTTCTCTACTGTTTCTGTTTCTATTGTCTCTTTCTGTTTCTACTGTCTGTTTCTACTGTCTCTTTCTCTACTTTCTGTTTCTACTGTCTCTTTCTCTACTGTTTCTGTTTCTATTGTCTCTTTCCCTACTTTCTCTGTTTCTATTATCTCTGTATCTACTATCTCTACTGTCTCTTTCTCTACTTTCTGTTTCTACTGTCTCTTTCTCTACTTTCTGTTTCTACTGTCTCTTTCCCTACTTTCTGTTTCTACTGTCTCTTTCCCTACTTTCTGTTTCTACTGTCTCTTTCTCTACTTTCTGTTTCTACTGTCTCTTTCCCTACTTTCTGTTTCTACTGTCTCTTTCCCTACTTTCTGTTTCTACTGTCTCTTTCTCTACTTTCTGTTTCTACTGTCTCTTTCCCTACTTTCTGTTTCTACTGTCTCTTTCTCTACTTTCTGTTTCTACTGTCTCTTTCCCTACTTTCTGTTTCTACTGTCTCTTTCTCTATGGTCTCCGTCTCTACTTTCTGTTTCTACTGTCTCTTTCCCTACTTTCTGTTTCTATTGTCTCTTTCTCTACTTTCTGTTTCTACTGTCTCTTTCTCTACTTTCTGTTTCTACTGTCTCTTTCTCTACTGTCTGTCTCTATTGTCTCTGTATTGTTTCTATTGTCTCTGTCTCTACTGTTTCTATTGTCTCTTTCTCTACTTTCTCTGTTTCTACTGTTTCTGTATCTACTGTCTCTTTCTCTACTTTCTGTTTCTACTGTCTCTTTCCCTACTTTCTGTTTCTACTGTCTCTTTCCCTACTTTCTGTTTCTACTGTCTCTATCTCTATTGTCTGTCTCTATTGTCTCTTTCCCTACTTTCTGTTTCTACTGTCTCTTTCTCTACTTTCTGTTTCTACTGTCTCTTTCCCTACTTTCTGTTTCTACTGTCTCTGTTTCTACTGTCTCTTTCTCTACTTTCTGTTTCTACTGTCTCTTTCCCTACTTTCTGTTTCTACTGTCTCTTTCTCTACTTTCTGTTTCTACTGTCTCTGTCTCTACTTTCTGTTTCTACTGTCTCTTTCTCTACTTTCTGTTTCTACTGTCTCTTTCCCTACTTTCTGTTTCTACTGTCTCTTTCTCTACTTTCTGTTTCTACTGTCTCTTTCTCTACTGTCTGTCTCTATTGTCTCTGTATATATCTCTATTGTCTCTTTCTCTACTGTTTCTACTGTTCCTGTCTCTACTGTCTCTGTTTCTATAGTCTCTTTCTCTACTTTCTGTTTCTACTGTCTCTTTCCCTACTTTCTGTTTCTACTGTCTCTTTCTCTACTTTCTGTTTCTACTGTCTCTTTCTCTACTTTCTGTTTCTACTGTCTCTGTCTCTACTTTCTGTTTCTACTGTCTCTTTCTCTACTTTCTGTTTCTACTGTCTCTTTCCCTACTTTCTGTTTCTACTGTCTCTTTCTCTACTTTCTGTTTCTACTGTCTCTTTCTCTACTGTCTGTCTCTATTGTCTCTGTATATATCTCTATTGTCTCTTTCTCTACTGTTTCTACTGTTCCTGTCTCTACTGTCTCTGTTTCTATCGTCTCTTTCTCTACTTTCTGTTTCTACTGTCTCTTTCCCTACTTTCTGTTTCTACTGTCTCTTTCTCTACTTTCTGTTTCTACTGTCTCTTTCTCTACTTTCTGTTTCTACTGTCTCTTTCTCTACTTTCTGTTTCTACTGTCTCTTTCCCTACTTTCTGTTTCTACTGTCTCTTTCCCTACTTTCTGTTTCTACTGTCTCTTTCTCTACTTTCTGTTTCTACTGTCTTTCTCTACTTTCTGTTTCTACTGTCTCTTTCCCTACTTTCTGTTTCTACTGTCTTTTTCTCTACTTTCTCTTTCTATTATCTCTGTATCTACTATCTCTACTGTCTCTTTTTCTACTGTCTCTATTGTCTCTTTCCCTACTTTCTGTTTCTACTGTCTTTTTCTCTACTTTCTCTTTCTATTATCTCTGTATCTACTATCTCTACTGTCTCTTTTTCTACTGTCTCTATTGTCTCTTTCTCTACTTTCTGTTTCCACTGTCTCTTTCCCTACTTTCTGTTTCTACTGTCTCTTTCCCTACTTTCTGTCTCTATTGTCTCCGTCTCTACTGTCTCTTTCTCTACTGTCTGTCTCTAATGTCTCTGTATTGTTTCTATTGTCTCTGTCTCTATTGTCTCTTTCTGTACTGTCTCTGTCTCTACTGTCTCTTTCTCTACTTTCTCTGTGTCTATTGTCTATTTCTCTACTGTTTTCTACTGTCTGTCTCTATTGTCTATTTCTCTACTGTTTTCTGTCTTTCTCTGTTTCTACTGTCTCTGTATCTACTATCTCTACTGTCTCTGTCTCTACTGTTTCTATTGTCTCTTTCTCTACTTTCTCTGTCTCTATTGTCTATTTCTCTACTGTTTTCTACTGTCTTTCTCTACTTTCTCTGTTTATATCGTCTCGTTCTCTACTGTTTTCTACTTTCTCTGCCTCTATTGTCTCTGTATCTACTGTCCCTGTATCTACTGTCTCTGTTTCTATTGTCTCTTTCTCTACTGTTTCTACTGTCTCTGTATCTACTGTTTCTTTCTTCGTTTCTATTGTCTCTGTATCTACTATCTCTGTCTGTATTGTCGCTACTGTATCTACTATCTCTGTTGTCTCCACTGTCTCTGTCTCTACTGTCTCTGTAGTCTTGACTGATTGACTGATAGACTGGTTAGATCCTGAGGTATTGATCTGATCGTTGGGCCTGTGGAGCCTCAGAGCCTCAGAGCAGCAGCAGCTTTAACAGCAGCAGCTCCTCAAACTCTCTAACTAACTCTCTCTCTGTGACTGGACTCAGACCAGATTCCTGTGCGGTGCCGTCATGTGCAGCTGTTTGTCCCCGGGGTCCAGACCCGGTCAGGACGGGCGGGGACTGACGGGTGTGTGTGTGGGCTGCTCCTATTGGCTGCTCTGCTGAGATGATGTGATGGTTCAGCTGCTGTTTTTCTCCCTGACAGCAGCTGTGACTCGACCCCACAGCTCAGGTCCAGATGTGACCTTTGACCCCGAACAACCCCCCTCTTCACACAATGAGATGCCAGTTCTCTAATCGATATCTTTATTGATCCCCTATGAGCTGAGCCAGTTGGATTAACATGAAGTCACACGTCTTAAAGGGATAGTTCAACATGTAGTCACATTGGCCCATTGCCATAACCCCTATAGTCATAGCAGTAGGTTCGTTACCTTTAATTGTCGGTGCAAGCTGTTTTTAGAACGGCGGAGCAGAGCCGTGAGCTGCTCAGAGCTACGCTACGGAGGCTCATTATGGGATTTCTTGGTTTCTCTCATCAAACTCATCAAATACACAATCCAACAACTCCACAACGCTCTGGTGGACAAGTTGTGAGCTGCACATTCACCACACTATGAGATAATAACACAACGTTACCACACAGAGTTGTTTTAGAGGGAAATACAGAGACTGTTGATGAAAAACTGTCCCTGAAGGCAACGCGCATCAGTGGTTTTGCATGAATTTCCCTCTAAAACAACTCTGTCTGGTAATGTTGTGTTATTATCTCATAGCGTGGTGAATGTGCAGCTCACAACTTGTCCACCAGAGCGTTGTGTAGTTGTTGGATTGTGTATTTGATGAGTTTGATGATGAGGGAAACCAAGAAATCCCATAATGAGCCTCCATACGTAGCGTAGCTCTGAGCAGCTCACGGCTCTGCTCCGCCGTTCTAAAAACATCTTGCACCGACAATTAAAGGTAACGAACCTACTGCTGCTACGACTACAGGGATTATTATGGCAATGGGCGGAATTTGCCAAAAATGTTGAACTATCCCTTTAAAGAAAACACACAGACAGATGTTTACTGGTTCACTTATTGTTTCTGTGATGTCACCGACACTCCAACACCTCTGGGATGTGCAGTGCTGTGCCGATGATTTTTATTTTATTTTGAAAATCGTCTCTTTTTTCGTGACTTCCTTCCTTTGGTGACAGTGCAGCTGAATGTGTCCGTACAGAGCGTTGCCGTGGGCGACCGCGGCGTCGGCCACGCTCAGCCGTCTCCCTCCTCGTCCTCGGCGTCGAGCGGCTGCATGTCGGGCGGCTCCTCCAGCGCCTCCTGCTGGGCGTGCTGGATGGACACCATGCCGGTCAGCAGCGCGTAGCTCAGCATGGCGCCCAACGCCACCAGCGCCGACAGCAGCTGCTTCCTCAGCTTGTTGGGGACGTGGTCGAAGTCCCCGGCCTCGGGCTGGTGGGGGGACGACGACTTCTGACCGCCGCTCTCTGAGGACGACAAGGTGGAGGACGGGTCAAACACCTGCACTTTATTGTGAAAGGGGAAAGGCCCACTTCCTCTCTAGGGTTCAGACTCAAGATCACGCTGCAAAAACTCAAAATTTTACCAAGAATATTTGTCTTATTTCTAGTCAAAACTAATCTCTGTTCACTTTAAATAAGACTAAAACGTAAAAATGAACTTGTTTTTTGATAATTTTCATTTGTTTCAAACTAATTTTCACTTGAAATAAGTAGAAAAATCTGCCAGTGAAAGCAAGTTTTTTGTGTTTGTAATAAGGAAGAAAAACTTGCTCCACTATCAGATTTTTCTACTTATTTCAAGTGAAAATCTGCTTGAAAGAAGTAAAAAGTGTCTAAAAACAAGCTGCTTTTTAATGTGATGAGTCTTATTTTAAGTAGAATGAGATTTGTTTTGACTAGAAATAAGACAAATATTCTTGGTAAGACTTTGAGTTTTTGCAGTGTGCACTTTATTGTGAAAGGGGAAAGGCCCACTTCCTCTCTAGGGTTCAGACTCAAGATCACACTGCAAAAACTCAAAGTCTTTCCAAGAATATTTGTCTTCTTTCTTGTCAAAATGTCTCATTTCTAGTCAAAACTAATCTCTGTCCACTTTAAATAAGACTAAAACTACTTATTTCAAGTGAAAATCTGCTTGAAAGAAGTAAAAATGAAGTAAAAAGAAGTAAAAATGAAGTAAAAAGAAGTCAAAATGAAGTAAAAAGAAGTAAAAATGTCTTAGAAACAAGCTGTGATGAGTCTTATTTTAAGTAGAATGAGATTTGTTTTGACTAGAAATAAGAGAAACATTCTTGGTAAGATTTTGAGTTTCTGCAGTGTGCACTTTATTGTGAAAGGGGAAAGGCCCACTTCCTCTCTAGGGTTCAGACTCAAGATCACACTGCAAAAACTCAAAATCTTTCCAAGAATATTTGTCACTAAAACCTAAAAATGAACTTGTTTTTAGATCATTTTCACTTGTTTCAAACTAATTTTCACTTGAAATAAGTAGAAAAATCTGCCAGTGAAAGCAAGTTTTTTGTGCTTGTAATAAGAAAGAAAAACTTGCTCCACTATCAGATTTTTCTACTTATTTCAGGTGAAAATCTGCTTAAAAGAAGCAAAAAGTGTCTAAGAACAAGCTGCTTTTAATGTGATGAGTCTTATTTTAAGTAGAATGAGATTAGTTTTGACTAGAAGTAAGACAAATATTCTTGGTAAGACTTTGTGAAAGGGGAAAGGCCCACTTCCTCTCTAGGGTTCAGACTCAAGATCACGCTGCAAAAACTCAAAATTTTACCAAGAATATTTGTCTCATTTCTAGTCAAAACTAACCTCTGTCCACTTTAAATCAGACTAAAACCTAAAAATTAACTTGTTTTTAGATCATTTTCACTTGTTTCAAACTAATTTTCACTTGAAATAAGTAGAAAAATCTGCCAGTGAAAGGAAGTTTTTTGTGCTTGTAATAAGAAAGAAAAACTTGCTCCACTATCAGATTTTTCTACTTATTTCAAGTGAAAATCTGCTTGAAAGAAGTAAAAAGTGTCTAAATTATCTATAACTATGTATGTATATGTATAAATATAATTATTTTAGGTATAATGAGATTTGTTTTGACTAGAAATAAGACAAATATTCTTGGTAAGATTTTGAGTTTTTGCAGTGCAGCTTCTGTTCTGGCAACACAGACAGTGGAGAGGAGCTCTAATGCAGCTCAGTGGGGTGAACGATACACGAGACTGAGTTCAGGAGAACCAGACGATATTTCAACTTTACTTTTAAGAAAACTACAATGACTGAATCTATGACTGGACTAACAGACTTTTCTATTTAACTGAGTCACAAAACAATGCAGGTGCATTTCGAAATGTCTGATAACTTTGCATGCATGACCTAAGCTCCAGCTTTTAACTGTTGGTCCTCTTTCCACAAACTGAGTATATAGGACGAATCTCCTTGTTGTTTACAACTACTTCCTGGTAGAAAACCAGCATGAGAACAATAGTGACGGACGAGAGTTTCACTATATTTATCTAATTTTTCATGTCACTATATCACCGTTTAGACTAATCTGATGTTTGTAAAGTTTATAAAACCAATGATTGGACAAACATTACTATTTACGTGTGCACATTTTTGTAATTAGTCATGGTTATCATAGATTAGCCGGGCTAACGGTTAGCTACCTGTTTAACTTTAATAACTCAGTGACTCAATAAACGCTCCATGAAAAAAATATTTTCTCCAGCGGATATCTGAGTTCCAACATGACTGAGCTAACTGGAGTAGTTTCATGTGGTGTCCCACAACGGGAGGGTTTTAACAGCTGACGTCCTGCTGTTAGCTTAGCTACCGCTGTTAGCTTAGCTAAGTTACAGCCGTTAGCTTAGCTGCTGCCGTTAGAGTTTCTGAATCTCAATGGGATTATTCCTGGTTAAATAAAGGTTAAATAAAAATAAATAAAAATAAAGCTTTGCTACTGCCGTTAACTTTGCTACTGCTGTTAGCTTAGCTTCCGCCGTTAGCTTAGCTACCGTTAGCTTAGCTACCGTTAGCTGTCCCTGTCAGCTGAGCCACTGATGCTTTCTAGACACTGTGATTCCCCCAAACTGAATAAATACAACACATAGCAACACAAAACACACACACAGAAATAGTAATGTTTCTTCAATCATTTCAGATTTGTCTAAACGGTGATAGGGCGTGAAAAATATGATATATAGCTAAACTCTCGTTCGTACGTTACTACTGTTCTCGTTCAGATTACGTGCTGGTTTTCTACCAGGAAGTAGTTGAGATTCGGTCTATTAACGTTGTGTTTTAGTTTCATTTTATTAATCAGGGGTCAGGGGGTCAGAGGTCAGGGGTCGTCTCACCTCTTCCGTCCCGGGGGAAGTAGAGCTGCAGGATGTTGGAGCAGAAGAGGTTGAGGTTCTCCAGAGACTTGAGGTGCTGCTGCAGCTTCATGTTGGGCAGTTTGGACCTGAGCACCGGAGCCAGGTGACCGAACACGTAGGCATCCAGGGAGGAGGGGCTACACACACACACACACACACACACACACACACACACACACACACACACACACAGATACACACACACAGATACACAGAGATACACACAGATACAGTTAGTACACGTTTTCCAATCATCTGTGAGTTTTTTAAATGTTTTTATGTGTGTGTGTGTGTGTTTGACTCTGACGTGAACTTACGAGTCTCCGAAGAAGAACTTGTGTGAGCCGAGTCTCTGGGACAGAAGGTTCATACACTCTGCAGCGTCACGGTACAGCTGCAACACACACACACACACACACACACACACACACACACACACACACACACACACAGTTAATAAGTTAATAACTCTGACTGTAAGTGTGTTTTACCAGTTTCCAGCTGTTGATCCACTTTTTCCTCCGACTGCACACGTTCCACTGAAACCATGGAAACATACAATCTATCTACTGAAACCATCGGGGAAGGACCAATAAAAGATGCTAATCGTTGTTTTAATTGTAATAATGATCAGAATTAAAATAAACTGACTAAATAAAAGACATGAGACGTTTCATTCAGTGTGTAATGGATCTATATAATGTGTTAGTTTCACTTTATGAATTGAGTTACAGACATAAATAAACTTTCATGATATCCTGATGCACCTGTAGATTGGAAATAGTAGCAGTGATTGGTAGCCTATGTGCACTAATTAACTGAACAATTTTAATTGTAATCGCGATTAATTTATCAATAAATTACATTTTTTTCTGCTTAAGACTGAAGCTTATCATCAAATTAATGTAGAATAAACACAAAGAAAGTATATTTAAATTCAAAGACTATTTTTAATGGCTTTCTCCAAAGTACAGATTTCCAACAACGCTAAACGGAGCACTTAACGGAGCTGTGCGCCGTGGATGTAGCTACATGAAAACACAAGCCCGTCACACCAAACTTCCCTCTGTAAATTAAATTGACTGTAGACCGATCGGTTCATTGTAAAACATTAATTTATTGATGTAAATGTGGTGCTTTCTGTCCGTAACAGAGCCCCAAAGCAACGATTCGGGCGGTAGCTAAGCTAACGGCGGTAGCTAAGCTAACGGCAGCAGCTAAGCTAACAGCAGGACGTCAGCTGTTAAAACCCTCCCGTTGTGGGACACCACATGAAACTACTCCAGTTAGCTCAGTCATGTTGGAACTCAGATATCCGCTGGAGAAAATATTTTTTCATGGAGCGTTTATTGAGTCACTGAGTTATTAAAGTTAAACAGGTAGCTAACCGTTAGCCCAGCTAATCTATGATAACCATGACTAATTACAAAAATGTGCACACAGAAATAGTAATGTTTGTCCAATCATTGGTTTTATAAACTTTACAAACATCAGATTAGTCTAAACGGTGATATAGTGACATGAAAAATTAGATAAATATAGTGAAACTCTCGTCCGTCACTATTGTTCTCATGTTGGTTTTCTACCAGGAAGTAGTTGTAAACAACAAGGAGATTCGTCCTATAGGGGCTAGAGAAATAAACTCTAAAAAGGAACTGCAGTCAGCCACTGGCTGGTCTGTGTTTTTGTTTTACACACCAAACTCATTTTTACCGCCATCGGCGCTTGGCGGGGGTTAGTTAATTCTACGCCCTGTCAGTAGAATCAGAGTGAACCATGAGTGAGTTCATCCTGGTAGGAAACATGCTACTGATCTACAGTCTCATAGGTCTGGGTCGGGTCAGACTGTCTACATCCCTCAACCACGGAACCACGGAAACCATGGAAACGCTGACAGGAGACTCTGAACGGGGTAAATACAGGAATCTTCAAGTTAATTCTAAAACCTTTTTAAGACTTTTTCCTCACCGCCACTTCAAGCTGTGACCATTTACATCCGTGACACTTTTAACTTGACAGTTTTAGTTTGTGATAAAGACTATAGACCACTATGATACAACAGAATTAAAAATAGGCTGGGATAACAAATCAAAGGCAAAGTTTATCCAAAAAAAACCATTCTTTTCTTTTTTACATACCGGTTTATCTTTGTTTTTCATAAAATGAATAAATTCACACACTTTTACAATGTTTTTTAGGACTCAAACTCTTGGACAGCTGGTTCAGAAAAAATACCTTCAAAATTTAAGACTTTATAGAGTCGTGAAAAGACTTTTTAATACTTTTTAAGGGTCTTCATTTTCCCAAAATTGATGTATCACCTTTAGTACTTTTCAAGACATGCTACTGATCTACAGTCTGACAGGTCGGGTCGGGGTCAGAGTGTCTACATCCCAGAACCACGGAAACACAGAAACGCTCCAGTGAAACCATGGAAACCAGTGATCTCACCTCCTTCTCCAGCTCGTCCCCGGCCTCCAGCCCCTCGTCCCCCCTCAGCAGCCGTAGCTTCTCCAGCTGAACTCCTCTCATGCGTCCGGGCAGGAACAGGTTGAGGGGGAACGGCATGTGTTCAGCAAACCAGCGCCGAGTCACCTCCACGTAGTTCTTAGGCTCCACCCAGAACGTGTAGATCTGAACAACCATGAGAACGTTGGACACCGCCAACAGCTGACTGACTGGGTGTGTGTGTAACTGTGAGTGTGTGTGTGTGTGTGTGTGTGTGTGTTCTGACCAGAGCAGGAACCAGCTTCTCCTCCATCAGGGAGATGAAGGCCAGACTGTCGGCCCCCTCCTTCGCCGACAGGTCGTAGTCCGCATTGTACTTCTGAAACACACACACACAGATTGATATATAAAAATAGTTAAAAACGTAAAGGTGAAATCCTGCGATCTGATTGGTTGTTAACCGTGGTATAATGAGCAGTTACCACGGCTACTATTCTAAAGCCTTATCACAGCGTAGGCTATCACTCCGCCTCAGGCACGTATGACTGGTATGAATGGAAGTTGTTGTCATGTATCCATGACAACGGACTGTCGCAGTCCGTAGCAACAGACAGTCGATGTTTTTACGATGTTAAAAATGTAGTAAAGTAGTGTAATTGACATGTTGAAGGTGAACTTTGACCTCCAGAGGGTTAACAATGGTAGAGGGGACTGAGCAGTGACAGAGCTACTTGGAGCTAAACGTCTGGACAGCTGGGAACAGAAAACTACATGTCCTCTTTCATATTGTCATTATTGGTAACCGGTTTATAAAAGCTATATATCACTCCAGTCTGTGGTCTATGCTCATTATACCACTCTAAGGGGCTAAAGGCTAATGCTAAGCTAACAGTGGTCTCTGCTCATTCTACCACTCTAAGGGGGAACAACGCCCCTTAGAGTGGTAGAATGAGGATAGACCACGGCCTGGAGGGATATATTGCTTAAATATAAAACGCATCTTTCTTAGAGATGTTCATCTAAAAGCTAAAAATCCCAGAGGTCTCTGACGGTCCCTTTTTGTGGACGTTTATAGATGACTAGTGATGTCACCATTATACATTTTCTTGGTACGTTTATTCGGCAGAGAAATAATCACGGTGTTACGATTATCACGATTATTCTGCATTAATTAATTTAACAACACTATGAATGTGTAAAATCAAATATAGTCAGAATATAATTACATTACTCATTGTTTACACAAAATATTTCAAGTATCTATTAATATATGACCAAGTATCAATCCCCACGATGAATTAATTGTGCCGTTTAATACCACGATTAATTGTGAAAACAAGTAATCGTGACATATATGCTCATATTAAACCCAAAAAAGACTCCTTTCTAACCCGAATATCTGGTCATGTATACGCCTATTGGGATATACCCATTGAAAGGAATATTAATTTGTGTTCTGCACATGATGGAATGTAGGTATTTTGACCTACAGGAGCTACCGTACCTGTAAATATTGAAGACAGGCGTAGCTACAGGTGTTTAATCAGTAATTAATTAATTGTTTTAGAGGGAAATTCATGTAAAACCACTGATGCACGTTGCCTTCAGGGACAGTTTTTCATCATCAGTCTCTGTATTTCCCTCTACAACAACTCTGTGTGGTAACGTTGTGTTATTATCTCATAGCGTGGTGAATGTGCAGCTCACAACTTGTCCACCAGAGCGTTGTGGAGTTGTTGGATTGTGTATTTGATGAGTTTGATGAGGGAAACCAAGAAATCCCATAATGAGCCTCCGTAGCGTAGCTCTGAGCAGCTCACGGCTCTGCTCCACCGTTCTAAAAACAGCTTGCACCGACAATTAAAGGTAACGAACCTACTGCTATGACTATAGGGATTATGGTGATGGGGCAGTTTGACTAAATGTTGAACTATCCCTTCAACCCGAATATTGACTGCATGTAAAGGTACTGTACGTCTATATTTCTAATAGATTTTTTATGATTTATGTTTTTATTTTTATCTACTGTAACTATGTAGCTATACTGCTTTATAAATAAAGTTGAACTGAATTGAACTGAATTGACTTGTCTGTGGTCTGGTCTCCTTCCTCAGCAGCTCGTCTGTCTCTGTGGTTTCTCCTGAAGGCCCCGACCACCGGGCATGCTGGGTAATGGCTTCCAGCTGTCTGTGTGTGTGTGTGTGTGTGTGTGTGTACTTCCTGCAGCCAGAGTACCAGAGTATCAGAGTACTCCCCTGTAAGTAATCAGATTACTTCCTGTGTCCTCTGGCTCTGGGCTTTATGGACCGTCAGGAATGTGTCGGCTGCTTCCCGGTGTTTATGAGAGTTTCCACTCGGCTGCACACACACACACACACACACACACACACACACACACACACACACACACACACACACACACACACACACACACACACACAGTTTTTACCTGTTTCCTCAGGTGGATGATGATGTCAGAGACTCTGGACAAAGTCTCTTTCTGATTGGTCCTCAGAGCAGGAAGAGCTCCTAGAGACAGGAAGAGAGAGATGAGGAGGAGGAGGGGGAGGAGGAGGAGAGAGGAAGAGGAGGAAGAAGTAGAAGAGGAGGAGGAGGAGGAGAGAGGAAGAGGATGAAGAAGTAGAAGAGGAGGAGATGAAGAAGAGGATGAAGAGCAGCAGCAGTCTCACCACTAGGACTCCTCCAGGGGTTACAGATCTTCCTCAGTTTGAGAGGAGCTCCAGCAAACTGAGCGTAGGCCTGAAGACAGAGAGACAGAGAGGTGTTATATTATATTTTACACCATAGATAGAGACACGTAGATGCAGCATCCAGGCTTCTCAGCGTACGTCAACACGGCGGCCATCTTGGTCAGGGCTTTCTGACCATAGACATATAAACCTCTGACCAGCAGTCAGACCCTGTCAGGGTTTCCCCCAGTGTATTATAAGCCTGGAGGGCCGCCAGGCCTTACTTGCCCCCCCGCCAGGCTAAGCATCGTTTATTTTATTTATTTTATCAGTTTTTATACTCAATAAACACGTGATCAGGTGTCTTTTTCATCACCTGACAACGTCACAACTTCGTCGCGCATAACGGGACACGTCACGGACATCCTGCTCCTCAGACAATAGACAGCATCAGACCGCTGCTTCACCAGCTGACCGAGAGGAACGCACCGAGAGGAACGCACCGAGTCCACGTTAACGTGAGCGGAGCCCATGGATGTATTATATTAGGCCGAACCAAGGCTCCAAGAGGCTCAGTCAGCTGCTGTAGCGGCTGTTAGCTGTTAGCTGGTAGCTGGTAGCTGGTAGCTGTTAGCTGTTAGCTGTTAGCTGTTAGCTGGTAGCTGTTAGCACGTCGTCCCCTGCAGCGTCAGAGCTCCGGACTCCTGTGAGCCGCGGGGCTTTGACCTGATGTGAAAATGATCCATTGTTTCATTTTCAGCTCGTAAAGTTCGCGATCACACACGTTTGTTTTCTCTGGTCCAAACAGTAAATCCGCGAGTGTCACGTTTCCATGACGACTGACTGTAAAAAGAGCGTGGTACGTCATTACGTGACTCCAAATCTTTTACAGTCTATGCTCCAGATGTAAAAAATCTTGGAGAATAAAAAAAAAAAAAATCTGAGAAATAAAGCTAAAGGAGACACCAGGCAGTTGTTCTTTTTAGTTTTTAATGCAAACAGTTGATGCTATTTATTTAAATATTATTATTTATTTATTTTTGTGGTTATTGAACAGCATTTCAAGAGTGCCTTTCTGTAAGACTCTGCTATAGCTGGTGTTTAATATGTTACATAAATGTCTTATAATAACAGATGTTTATGATAATAAACTACCAATCAAACTACTAATCAACTTTTAACATGGATCCTAAGGCCTTATGGAATCACACCTTATAAATGCTACTGCTCCATTAATGAATCTGTTACCTACAGGGCCCTGCCATCGGTCAGGGTCAGGCCCCTGTCACAAAAAACATGCTTGGGCACCGGTGGCCCGCCGATGGGCCGCCGGTGCCACCCTACCACCGGGCTTAACAAGTTTTCTGGGGGAAACCCTGCCTGTAGAACACATTTCAGTGTATGTGTGCATGTGGGTGTGTGTCTGAGTATGGAAGTGTATGTTTAATATAAAAAATAAAATCATAAATATCTGTCTGACATTTATAATAAACCAAACGGCTTGAGAATGGGTTGAATATTCAGTGAGTTGTGGTGATGTTAATGGTTGATAGACCTCTAATGCAGGAAGTAGACACGGCTTCCCGCTGACCAAGATGGCCGCCACGTTGACGTATCGTTCCAATGGACCTTCATGACTTGATATATGTATAAATATGTATTTGTTAGCTTTATGTTGGAGGCTCCTGCCATAAGCTTTAAGTAGCTTCTTGGGAGACCTGGCGCTTCACACATTAGCCTTCTTCCTTTTCTGTTTTGCCTACAATTATCATGTGTGTTGTGTAAAATAAAATACTGATACTGAAAAATACTGATACAGCAGCGTCAGAGGAGGCTTCTATATCTATGTTTTACACCACAGGTCGCCATCAGATCAGATTAAACAGTTAAAACCTGAAAGACTCATTCTGGATGGAAACTGTCTCCGTGGAAACATGCTGTTCTGGGAACCAATCAGGTACTGACACTGTTGTTTACATGTAGCTAGTGAGTGTGTGGTGTCTACTCTGTAGCTCCTCCCGGCTGCAGTGAGTGAGTCAGTCGTCCCGCAGCAGAAATCAAACGCCTCCTCTGAGTCGAACTTCACTCAGTTTTACAACCAGGAAAAATGAGAAAGAATTTCCTCATAAATCTGAAGCAGCAGCCATGAAGTCGTTTGTTCCACAGAGGGAGGGAGCGCACACACACACACACACACACACACACACACACACACACACACACACACACACACACACACACACACACACACACACAACCACACACACTTACTCTCACACACACACACAGACACACACACACACACACAGCTGCAGTGAGTGAACTCAGAGCTGCTGAAAGCCGCTCAACAGTTTTAACCTCTGACTTCTGACCTGTTGAAGCAGAACATGGGGGTCAGCGATGATGTCAGCGGTGATGTCATTGCTGTGATGTCAGCTGTGATGATGTCAGTGGTGATGTCAGCGGTGATGATGTCAGTGCTGTGTTGACCTGAATCAACCCGAGGAAGCTGGTTTTAAAGCCCCTGTATACAGGTAATACTCAGAAAATTAGAATGTCGTGAAAAAGTTCATTCATTGAAGCAGTAATTCAGGCAAATGTGGGCCCAACCAAGTACTGAGTACACAAAATGATTATACTTTTCTGATGGCTGACATTTCATTTATTTAAACTCATTTTTCTGTTTATTTCATGTGATATTCAAATTTTTTGAGACTCTGATTTTGGGGTTTTCATAAGCTGTAAGCCATAATAATCAAAATTCTAACAAATAAAAGCTTGACATATCTTGCAATGCCTGTTATGAGTCTAAATAATATATTTTTAAGTTGAATTACTTAAATGAATGAACTTTTTCACGATATTCTAATTTTCTGAGTATTACCTGTATGTAGGAATTCCCTCCATCTAGCGGTGCGGTTGCATATCTGAACGTATTCTAATCTTGATGTTGCATTCAGGTGAAATCGGGCAGACGTCAGACAGACAACAGCCGCTGCATGTAACAGGATAAACAAGCGTCTATAGGTTTTTAGTTTTGAATGCAGTGATTATTTTATAGTTTTGCACTGCTTTATCTGTCTAATTTTAAACTTTAAAGTGAAAACAAACCTGTTTTTTCTTCTTTTTTTTTAATGTATCGGCTATAAAATTTTAAGTCAATCCAAAGTTGAGGCTTATTTACATTCATCGAAACAGATTTCTGTCATTTTAACAACTCAGACTTGAAGTTTAAAGGTATAGTACGTAGGAATTCCCCCCATCTAGCGGTGCGGTTGCATATCTGAACGTATTTTTCATGTTGCATTCACCTGAAATGGGGCAGACGTCAGACAGACAACAGACGCTGCATGTAACAGGATAAACAAGCCTACACTTCTTTCTTTCAGTTCATCAACTGGTCTGTCAACATGTGAATCAAACCCACGATCTTCAGGTCAAGACAGAATTGATCTGACAGGCACTGATATGGAGGAGCTGTAACTACATAAAGTTACTTGTGTGTGTTTATAAACGTGTTAACGAGCGCCAGGTGGATTGTTTATGAACCTTAACAAGCTCTGGCCTGAGAATCAGAGGTTACGGCAACTTGAGGTGGTTGTCAATGACGATAGAGGCCCCCCAGGCTGAGACAGACAGAAACGTGGAGAAAAAGAGCGATTTTCTGCCTCTGCATCGGTCTCGCATTTAGGCTTACTGTGACAAAACGGTAACTCCTATCAGAAGAAGAAGCAGACCATCATCGCTGTAAGGACTTCCTGAACGATTTGGTGTGATTTTGGTGTTTCTACAGTAAATATTTTGGAGACACTTGCGAGTTTAAAACAGAGGTCCGTTCTGCTTCTCTCAGAAAATATTTGTATTGGAGTCAATGAGTAGCAGAGACAGACGTGGCCGCACTTAGAGGCTGACAATTCAAATTCTGTAAATCTCTCTGATATTTTGAGCACATGGTGAGAGACAGAACAAGTTTCTCTACAAATGTGGAAAAAATCATGTGTGTAGAGTGTAAATTGTGTCCAGGAGGAGTGTGGAAAGAGAAAAAATCTGGACCGATGATGTCACGCACTCTGACACGAACATTCCGTGCAATAGAGAGCCAAAGTGGAAGCAGGAAGTAACGTCGCCATGGGACCTCAATTCAGAAAAAATCTCCATGTAAGTTAATGGGAGTCAAAGTTTTATTTCGTGATCTGATTGATTGATGTCATGATAAAACTCTCTGACCTCTACCTGTTTAAAACATCAACAAACTAGAATCTGCGCTGCAAACTAGAATCTGTAAGCTGGATGTCACGGTTTTCCCAACATTTTTACAGACTGGACCTTTAAAACTGGTGGAAAAAGGGGGCAGAATGTGTCTCCTTTAATGGGATTGGTTTACTTTCTTTCTCTGACACAGACAGACGCAGCCTGGGTCGTCAGGGCAACGGGAGGCCGTAAACAGGAAGTGGTTTACAGTAAACCAGGACCAGGTGGACAGACAGACAGAGGAGCTTCTGTGGGACGTTTCCACGGCAGCAGCAGCAGCCGTTTCCACGGCAGCAGCAGCTCTTGGAAAAAGCAGCAGATCATCAGTGTTTTTTCCGACCGCTGTGCGAGGAGGAGAGCCGTCATTACCCAGAGTGCACTGCTGCCGCGGCCTCAGATCTCCGTCCAACACCAACATGTTTCTGTCGGCTCTAATCAGCATCAGGAGCAGCGCTGCCCTGAGCGCGGTCTGCAGGCTGCACCGCTGCTGCTGCTGCTGTCACCATGACGCCCACCAACCACCACATACATCAGTCATGGAAACAACCAGCGCCGGTGGCCCCGGAGCATTGTGGGTGGTCGCCGTGACGACCTCGTCCCCCCCTCCCCCCTCTACTTAAAGACACGACGTCCTCAATTCTTCAGCCTGACCCACATGATGAGGAGTTTCACCAATAACTTGATTATCACTGTTATTATAATATATATTATAATAACAGCCGATATTAAACAACTAATCAACAACTGATTAATTATTCAATTTTTTTTTTAAAGGGATAGTTCAACATTTTGGCAAATTGGCCCATTGCCATAATCCCAATAGAGAATGTGAAGCTGACGTCACGCCGCTTTGCATTGTGGGAAGTCGGCGCCATCTTTGGAGGAACACAAACGTAAACAGAGAGCGGGGAAAACGGAGGAAAACGAGCAAGAAGAAAAAGAGAAAGAAAGAAAAAGAGATGAGGAAGACGAACAAAAAGAAAAAAGAAATGGAGAAGGGGAAGGGAAACGAAGGAGGAACGTATCGTGATAAACTCAAATTTAACGAGAAACAAAGGTACACAGAAAAACTACAACTTTTAACAATTAACGGTGTTGATCCCTAACTTACGTTTTGCCGTTAAGGGACTGGATTCAAGACTTTGGGGGACTTTTTTTTGGGAGACGTACGAGCAAGTGTTTACATCCGCGATCCTCCAAAGATGGCGCCCAACGTACCACAATGCAAAGCGGCGTGACGTAACTTAAAGCAGATATCAGTGGAATGTTTTTGTTAATATAAGTCCTAAATAGTCCTATTTTCCGTCAGCAATCACTTACATGAAGTATTTCAGCCTAAACACGAGTCTCTCCGTCACTCTGCTCTGCTGTAACCCGAGGAGAAAATTTTCCTTGTGGGATACAAGTGTTATCCAATGAGGGGAGAGAACGGCATGAAGGGCTGTGTGTGCAGCCAAGGGATGCGCGTGAATGTGGTGACGTAGCACGAGGACCAATTGATGCCTGACAAGGGCGGGGGCTGCTAACTCATGGTGCGTTCAAGGAAACTCGTACTTTGTGTTTTTCCTTCCTGTGAAGTCATACCAGTTCGATCTGGTACGAGTTCACGGGTCGGAAGTTACGAGTGGCCGTTATAGGGAACTTTCGCAGACAACAGGACGGTAAAAACACGAGCTACGGGTTACCTGGAACGCTACCAAGTCGTAGTTGTGACTTGAAGCTGTAACTTACGGTTTCAAAAGCCTGCCTTGAACACAGCATTAGCCGAAACGGCCGTGCCGATGATATCTGCTTTAACATTCTCTATAGTCATAGCAGTAGGTTCGTTACCTTTAATTGACGGTGCAAGCTATTTTTAGAACGGCGGAGCAGAGCCGTGAGCTGCTCAGAGCTACACTACGGAGGCTCATTATGGGATTTCTTGGTTTCAAACTCATCAAACTCATCAAATACACAATCCAACAACTCCACAACGCTCTGGTGGACAAGTTGTGAGCTGCACATTCACCACACTATGAGATAATAACACAACGTTACCACACAGAGTTGTTTTAGAGGGAAATTCATGCAAAACCACTGATGCACGTTGCCTTCAGGGACAGTTTTTCATCAACAGTCTCTGTATTTCCCTCTACAACAACTCTGTGTGGTAACGTTGTGTTATTATCTCATAGCGTGGTGAATGTGCAGCTCACAACTTGTCCACCAGAGCGTTGTGGAGTTGTTGGATTGTACACTGCAAAAACTCAAAATCTTACCAAGAATATTTGTCTTATTTCTAGTCAAAACAAACTCATTCTACTTAAAATAAGACTCATCACATAAAAAGCAGCTTGTTTTTAGTCTCTTTTTACTTCTTTCACGCAGATTTTCACTTGAAATAAGTAGAAAAATCTGATAGTGGAGCAAGTGGATTTTTTTTACTTATTTCAAGTGAAAATTTATTTGAAACAAGTGAAAATTATCTAAAAACAAGTTAGTTTTTAGGTGATGAGTCTTATTTTAAGTGGAAAGAGATTAGTTTTGACTAGAAATTAGACATTTTGACAGGAAATAAGACAATTATTCTTGGAAAGATTTTGAGTTTTTGCAGTGCACAATCCAACAACTCCACAACGCTCTGGTGGACAAGTTGTGAGCTGCACATTCACCACGCTATGAGATAATAACACAACGTTACCACACAGAGTTGTTTTAGAGGGAAATACAGAGACTGATGATGAAAAACTGTCCCTGAAGGCAACACGCATCAGTTGGTTTTGCATGAATTTCCCTCTAAAACAACTCTGTGTGGTAACGTTGTGTTATTATTATCTCATAGCGTTCTTATCTCGTACTCACAGTGTCTCTGAGCCACAATAATTACAGCCCAAATCCTGCATAGTTCTGCTTTAAAGAGCGTTCACAGCTGTCTGAGTGTGTGTGTGTGTGTGTGTGTGTGTGTGTGTGTGTGTGTGTGTGTGTGTGCGTGTGTGCGTGCATAGGAGTGGTTACAACTTGTAAAGCACTTTAGTGACACGTAAAACACAACAGTGAGTCTTTACAGGTTGTCAGACGGTGAAAGTTCTTCACATGCTGACTGTCTACCAGGAAACATCTGGATGTCTGGTCTGACTGCAGCTGATACAGGTGTGAAGTCACAGCAGTGTGTGTGTGTGTGTGTGTGTGTGTGTGTGTGTGTGTGTGTAGAGAGGCTCTGGCGCCACCTGGTGGTCGTATGAAGAACTATTCCAGCTCTCTGCAGCTCGTTTGAACCGGTTCAGAGAAACGACTGAAAAGATGCCGCATTATACTCTCAACTCAACTCTCAACTCAAAGTTTATTTCTATAGCACATTTAAAAACAACCTTGGTTGCCCAAAGTGCTGCACAACATACAGGTGCTAGCAGTATAAATAAAACAACAAAATCATCAAACATAGATTAACAGAAAAATAGGGCCGTAAAAACAGTTACTAAGATAAGATAAAACAATTAAAAGCTATACTAAACATTAAACATAAAAAGTCAGGGTGTCAGGGTGTCAAGGTGAGTTAAAAGCCAGAGAGAAGAGATAAGTCTTTAAAAGTGATTTAAAAAGCTCCAGAGTTTCAGCTGCTCTGATGTGGAGGGGTAACGTGTTCCACAATTTTGGGGCCACAACAGAAAATGCTCTGTCGCCCTTGCTCTTTAGTTTAGATCTGGGGCAAGCCAGCAGTAACTGGTTGCTTGACCTCAAGGCTCTAGCTGGAGCATGATGCTTAATGAGGTCAGATAAATAGAAAGGGGCTAGACCATTTAGGCTTTTAAAAACAAACAATAAAATTTTGAACTGCACCCTAAACTGGACAGGGAGCCAGTGAAGAGAGGCGATACTAACAAATTATTATTATTATTACATATTATTATTATATACTAACAAAAACAGATAGAACACTTTAGGTAAATATCATTTAATAGAGATATTTATAATTATTCAAACTGAATTCAATTATTACTCTGACAAAAACATCACATCTACAGAATGAAATGGCTTCCTAGTAGGGTTGCAAAATTCCGGGAATTTTCAAAGTTGGAAACTTTCCATGGGAATGAACGGGAATATATGGGAATTAATAGGAATATATGGGAATAAACGGGAATAAATCCGAAATTTACAAATTTGATTGGTGAGGGTGAGTAATATTTTACTCAACATTCATGTTTTTGTGGTTCAGTAAAATAACTGATTGTTCATACAAGAATTAAAACTTGATAAAGTTCTACTCATATGATACAGTTTATTTAAATTAATTACCCCCAATTTCCAGTTAATTCCCATTAATTCCCAATAATTCCCATACATTTCCATAATTCCCATGGAAAGTTTCCAATTTGGAATATTTCCAAAATTCCCCAGCTTAACTTCCCATGAAAAGTTTCTGGAAATTTTCCGGAAATTTACTGGAAATTTTCCACCCCTTTGCAACCCTACTTCCTATCCTGTCCTCTTGTCCTGTTTTGAATTTGAATTTAATAACTGAATTGAAAAATTAAAAAAAAAGACAAATCAGAATCTGGCAAGTTGGTAATTATCATACTGAGCTCATTCCTCTGTGTTAAGTACAATGTTAAAGGGCAATTTCAGGTAAATTCATTCAGCCTGGGGCTCTAGTTTCTAATATTTCTGCTCTAACAGAATGAATGAATGTCTAGATTTTCTGTTTAATGTCTCCTGTTCAGAGGAGAAAGGATGTGGCACGCTGACTCGTAGCCTTAGATGCAGGGAAGGATTTAATAAAATGTTGCTCGTTCAGACCAAAATAATAGTGTGACATTGAGCAGGAAGGAGGAGGAGGAGGAGGAGGAAAATAATCTGCAGTGGTCTGATGAAGAAACTAAATGTCTGGAGGAGATTTGGACAAAGACTGAATTTAAAGAAAAAGCTAGAAAGCAGAACCAGAAAGAACCAGTTGAATGAATTTAATAAAGTAAAGTAACTCACTACAACACCACAACATTAAGACACTAAATAAACTGAGACAGAGAGAAAGGAAAATATAACCACTGTTGTGTTTACTTCACTCTGAGTAACGCAGAGTAACGTAACGTATATCAGAGCTCCGACTTTCCGACTTGACGTCACAACAACATCAAAACATGGCGTCATGCCCTCGTCTTAAACGGTTAGAATTTAGACATTTTAAGTTCTTGGTGAGGTTTTAATGCATATTTTTGTGTATTATTGCAGTAGCCTGTATGAAATACGTTTATATTAAGCTGTGATTGTTGTATGGTGTGAAATTGTGTTCCTCGTATGTGACGGAAATAACGTTTAACTGTTATCAAGGCTGTAACATTATATGTGCACTCATCTGGAGTTAATTAGTAGGAAGGCTGAAAAGTACTGGTTACTTTCAGGTCTTTTTCTAAAATCCTATTGGACACAAGCTGTGTTTGTCTGTGAAGGAAACCCTAACCCCTAAAAGCAGCACATCAGTGCAGCTGAGCAGCAAAGAGTTCATTCTCACTGAGAATATGATATGATTAGCATGAAGAGCACTTTGTTTAGCTAGCACATGGGGTTTAATCATGGCTGTATATGAATAAAAACAGACCACAAAACAGTATTTTGACATTAATTTTTTTTTTTACTGTTGTATTGCTAATATTAAAATGATGAGAGAATAAATGACAATGGCAATATAAAAGTTATTCCCTCACAAATTGTTCCATTCATCCTATGTCACTGAAAGTCTTTTTCTTTTCAATCAATTTGAATATTTGACATCTGCACATGCAGTAATTCCTCCTCATCTAGACAAATCTATACTGTAACTGCATGCCATCTGATCAAAGCTGATGAATAAATAACACTATAGAACTTACATTTTTGATAATAATCCTTTTACTAGACATGAAATATATTGTATTTGTAGCATGTTGCAGCTGTCCCCGGTCTCCCTGCCTCTGTCCATCTGTGTGGACGTCATCAGACCTCACGTTAAACTGAAACTTCAGCGCCGGTTTAACGGAGACATGAGCAGCTGGACCAGGACCTCTGACCCGTTTCTGTCCGAACCCACACCAGAACCAGCGGACTAACACCCATAGATACAGCGGGGAAAATAAGTATTGAACATGTCAACATTTTTCTCAGAAAATATAGGCTAAATATATATAAATATTACACATAACTTAATTTATGGACATTAATGTTCGGATTTCTTTGTATGTGTGCATTACTTGGGTTGATGCCGACATCTGGTGAAAATTTCATGTCAATAGCTCTATTAGAAATATATTTTCTGAGAAAAATGTTGACGTGTTCAATACTTATTTTCCCCGCTGTATATATACTGACTATATACTCAGTATAGTACAGGTCAAAAGTTTGGACACACCTTCTCATTCAATGTGTTTCCTTTATTCTCACTGAAGGCACCAAAACTATGAATGAACACATGTGGAATTAAAAAAAAAAAAAAGTGTGAAATTAAAGAACTGAAAACACTTTTTCTTTTCTTCTTTGTCTTCTCTTTCTTCTTTTCTTCTTCCTCTCCTTCTTCCTCCTCCTCCTCTATCTCTGCCCCCACCAGTTCTAGTTTCTTCAGAGTAGCCCCCCTTTGCTCTGATTACTGCTTTGCACACTCCTGATGAGCTTCAAGAGGTGAACCTGACCTGAACATGGTTTTCACTTCACAGGTGTTGAGCCTTGTCAGGTTCATTAGTGGAATTTCACTGAGAATCTACAATGTAAATAGTCATGAAAATAAAGGAAATGCATCGAGTGTGTCCTAACTTTTGACCTGTACTGTATATACTGAGTATGTATGAAGAGTTCATTTGCAAAAGCAGAACAACAACTCCGTTTTTTAAAAAATTCTAGAATCTTCATTTTTTATTTTTTATTTACATAAGGTGATATCAGTCAAACCAAAGTTGAGTGACTTTGAGATGTAAAAAAAACAGACATATCTCAAAAAAATAAAGTTTTATTGAAAGCAACACTATGCAAAGAATAATTACAAAGCCTCAGCTCATTTTTTTTCAAAATGGCTCTTATCTGCTTTTGCAAATGAACTCAGTATAAACATCTATGACTGACTGACTGACTGACTGTCGGTACCGGCGCCGCTCTCTGACCCGCAGAGCAGCCGGGAACCGCGCGTCTCCGCCGGGGAAGACTCTGACCAACAGTCGGTCTACCGGTCCAGTCCGGTTCAGTCCAGTCTGGTCTGGTCCGGTTTGGTCCGGTTCGGTCCGGTTCAGTGTTAACGGGAACTCACCAGAACCACCAGACAGTCGGTGCTGACGGACGGCAGACCCCAGTCTCCTTCCCAGCAAAACAACTCGTCCGGCGCCGCCATCTTTCTACCGGAAGTGAACCCTTCACCCCGGAAGAGAAACTCCCGACGTCAGCGAAGCGTGCACCACCAAAATAAGAGCCTCTCTGTTTACAAGAGGCACAGCGATTTTTGTCAATGTGTAATTTCTTTCTTTCTTTCTTTCTTTCTTTCTTTCTTTCTTTCTTTCTTTCTTTCTTTCTTTTATTAAGACATACATACATACATACATACCGGTACATACATACATACATACATACACACACACACAACGTAGCTGCATATAATATCTTATTTCTATTTTAAACTAATACAATTTTGTTTTTTTGGATGACCATTTACATTTATGGATGTGATATTTTCCTTGTAAAATAAAAAGATTCAACAAAAACAAGTTTTTTTTCATCATAAGTGAACATACATACATACATACATACATACATACAAACAATAAACATACAATAAACAAATAAACAAAAAAATATATACACATAGAAAGGGCTATTCATATTATATTATAGGTATTATTAAATCATATAGTTGTTTGTAATAATTTATAATATTCCAAGGTTTTTATAGCTTTTCTGTCTTTCATATTTTGTAGTAGCTGCATATAATATATGATTTCTATTTTAAACTCATAAAATTTAGTTTTTTTGGATGACCATTTACATTTATGGATGTAATATTTTCCTTGTAAAATAAAAAGATTAAACAAAAACAAGTTTTTTTTTCATCATAAGTGAGAATTATATATCTTTTTTTTTTTAAGTTAAATCTTGATACCTGTCAAAAATGTAAACATGTCTTCTAGTTCTATCCAAAACAAATAGGTATAACGACATTCAAAAAAATTTGCGTATGTGTAATAGCTTACCCATCTGGTGAACTATTACGACAGAGATTTGGTATTTATTAGCATGTTGACCATGTTACCAACTATAATGGACAACTATAGCCTAATATTTTTCTTTTTTTTTCATCTATCAAACGTATTGAGTTTTCTGTCATTGGTAACACCAATGACAGTAACACCAATGACAAATATCTATAAAAGGCTAATTACACAAAATAGTGTCCAAGCTAGCTCAAAGCCAGCATGAGTCAGCACCTCAAAATCTATAAATTATACTTATTAAACAGTTTTTTTTCCATAAAAATATTTAATTATAGCGCAAATCAAAGTAACACCAATGACACAAAAAAAGAACCACATTGAAAAATGACATTTTAATTGGAAATATCTTACTTTTTACTCATGAAAGAGACACTCACAATGTATTGTCTTAAATGGCTCTTTTTCTTCTTCTTTCTGACCTTGGGAGTTCTCTTACATATTCTTAACCTTTCAAAATAATGGTCTGTGATATCAGTAACACCAATGACACCAAATCGAAGGACAGAATTCTATTGTTTGTTCGTTTGTTGTTAAATGGACAAGCATATATAAAAATTTTGGAAAAATAAAAAAATGTTATTTTCTAATGTTTCTGGGGTAGAATAACACAATTTCATGATTTTTTTCAAAATATGACCTTTATTTTTCATTTTAGAGTTTGTATCTCCCAAGATACATTGCCCGTTTAGGGTATAAATTTGCCATTTACCAATTTATCAAATATTTCATTTATGAACTTTTAAAACATATTATAAGCAATTAATTAGCCACTCTCTGTGGCTCTGTGTGTGTGCAAGTGTATGTGTGGAGGATCGGACCACTTGGTGCGGGATTCAAACCAGGGTCGCCTGCAATTAGGACTATAGCCTCAACACTGAGCTAAACACCACCCCACAACACATCATGTTTTGTTGCAGTCAGATGCTGTATCTATCACTGGATCTTTTACATAAGAATTCACTATACTACTCTAATCATGACCTGAACATCCTCCCTCTTTTACTGTCGTTCACTCCCTTTTCTAATTATTTGTTGCCTGTGTTGATCAATAGATGGTGGTATTCTAGTAATATTCCATTTTCAACCTTTAACACCTTTATATTATTGATTATCTGTAGAGTTTAGGCTTCCAAACATAAATATATCTGAGAGTGATTATGCCAGTTTATATACCCCTGTCTGGACAACGTATCCCCCAGGATACAGACATTCAATGCCTGTTTATCAAAGTTGTGTTAATGGTATTCATTATTTTTCAACAAGAATACATTAAATTATCCTTAAAGAGTAATCATTTCAAAAACAAATCCCCCCATAATGTAATTAACAAGAAAAACCAAAACACTTTACTTATGCCTAGTGTCTCTGTCCATGTAGTTGGCCATTTTGGAGTTTGACATAAAAGTATCAATTTAGTTTTGAATGCTGCCATAAAGTCACATGACCTGGGTACTTGACCCATCCCCCCTTAAGACTTCCTCATGATATTAAGTTCAGATACTTAATGCCCCTCCCCCCCACAGCCTGCCAAATGTCTGCATCCCCCAGGATACATAAACTGTTAAAGGGTTAAACAGCCAATTTAGATTTAATTTTATTCATATATTAAGCCCAGTGTTTGCTCATTATTGACCACTTTTTTTTTTTTTTAAACAAAAAAGAGAAAATATTTTTACACTGTCCAATAGAGTTGAACCATGGCAGTGGGACAAGTGTTTTTTTTAGGTACAAAGGAAATTAAAACTGAAAAAAATAAAACAAAACAGTAAATATATAAACTGAAATAATCATCATCATTTAAGATGGTTTTAAATCACATAATTTTGGTTTAATGTGGATGATCTTTTTAAATTTTCAAGCATTTGTGTGTCTGGAAAGTGCAGGGACATGTTTTTCACCGTATTTTGATAATGACCCGTTTAACTGTTTAACTGATAACAAGAACTATGACTGGTTATTTATTTATTTTTTTAATTAGCTATATATCGTCAACATGGGGGCGTGTCAACCCATGCAGACTTCCATGTGCCTTCAGTCATATTTCCCAGCAAAAAGTTATACAGGAAGACTGACAGTCAGTAGCCTATGTGCTGTGCAGTCCCCGTGAAGGAAGATCAGACAACCAATGGAGCCTACACAGACATTTTACAGTAGATGTGCACCACCTGTAATAACAGTGCTGCGCAAAAAAATAAAAAATTCAATGGTTCACCTGTGGCTGTTCCTCTCTCTTCAGCCTGGAGTTTGGCTGCACTTAGTATAAAAACAGTTAAACATTGGATGATCTAACCTCCTTATGAGTGCAATCAGCTGTTGCAGAGCACGTGTATGTTTAACCAGGGCCGGCCCTAGGATGTTGGTGGCCCCCTAAACAAGATTTTTGTTTGTGGCCCTGCACTCTAAGACAAACACCAAATCACTGGTTAAAACTGAAAACAGACGTGTTAATGCCCTTTGAGGTCTGAGGCCATTTTCTCAACTTTTACATATTTTCTTAAATGTATCTTTTTAAGATACTTGCAGATGTAACAATACTCAAGTGTTTTATGTCTAAATATTAGAACCTCCGCTGTAAGCACACTGAGGCCAGTTTGTCCTAGAACACTGTAGAAAGAAATAATTTAGGACAAATGCTGGAAATTTGAGGTCTGCTTTTTGAAACATTTCAAATCCCTTGTGAAAACACTCCTTCAGTCATGAGAATGAACTGTTTTGGTGCTTGAAATAGGATATGAATACAGTAATAGATACGTGTAGAAAACAAGTCTAAAATGACATTTTGTAAAATTGTTTTTTGAGCACAAATGTTGTCATTCTGCCGTTCTATTTTCACCAAATGTCTCAAATGTGAGATAAAAGAAGCTGAATATTGACTTCACATTACATATAAAGCTCATAGCTGCACGTGCAGACCTCAGGATGTTTAAATGACTTGATGAACCCCGGTACCTTTCTGATCATGTGGCCCCCCCACCTAACGGCTGTGGCCCTAAACAACCGCATAGAGTGTTTATGCCAGGGGTCGGCCCTGTGTTTAACGGCAAAAAAAAAATCGCCCCCGCGAGCGTTTTAATCTCATCAGTTTATTCGGTTAATGGGCGTCGGTTATCGGTCAGAAAGAAAAATCTAAATGTGCATCCCCAATTGGGAGTCCGTGGTCCAGTCCATGTAGATATTCATATAGGCTATTGTGCCACATTGGCGGGTGTTGGTGGTTTATTACATAATGCACCAAATTATTACATTTTCTTCAAAAACAAGTGCAACACCCGCAATTTGTAATAAGTGACGCAAAATGTAACAACTTATTACAAAATGCGGCAAAGTTTATTACATATTGCATTCAAGATTTTTATTACAAAATGTTGCAGATTATTACAAAATGCGGCGTTATTACATAATGCGGCTTTACAAACCCTTTTCCTAAAAAGACATTATCTATGGAGTTGTTAGGGACAATAATGAATACGACTTTCTGGTAAACAACGTACTCATCCTCGGAAAATTTTACATACACAAATGTAAATATATGAAAGTGAAACCACTGTTCTATGTGTTTCATAACAAATTTCTCTCTTTCACCAAAGCCCTTCACATATTGAAAGGTAAATATGCAATGAAACTTTTCAGTTTATTTGAAAAATATGCTCTGCGACAAAAGCCCTAGCTAAATTTTTAATTTTAATTTTATTATATTGTATTTATTTCATGGGTATTTTACTTTCTCATGTAAAGTCTCTATTCTGCATTCCTCAATTCCTCCAAAAATGATGTAAGCCATGTTGTTTGTACATGATTTTGTTAAGTAAAGTTGAAAAAAAAGTGCAATAGCTTTTCTGTTTTTCATACCATGTAGTGTTCGAATGTAGGTGGCGGATTGCTATTTTAAATTCCTGAGTCCTTGGTCTTTTTGAAGACTGTTTACATTTGTGAATGTAAAATATATGTCCTTACCCGTAAGCCTTTTGTCTTCTTTCTTTTTTTTATTTTTTTATCAAGTTTAATCTTCAGGCCTATACCAGTTAAAGTTTCAAGCAAATGTCCAACCTCGACCCAGAACAGGTTACCATGACAGCATTCATAGAAAAGGTGACAAATATTTTCCACCTCCTGTTGTTCACATAAACATGGAGATGGCCCAATGTAAACTTCCTTTATTTTGTTTGTGACGACATCTGCTGCTTGAGGGGAGTTCCACTTTATCTTTATAAACTGAGTTTCCGCTTCGATAGCCTACTTATTGCAGTGTCACTGTGAAAACAGAAATGTTATCAGTTATCAATCAATCTAAAGTCAGGAGTTCATATTTAACTAATAAACAACAGAACATTTACAGTTATTCTATTTAATGAGATCAACATGCTGGATTTGATCAAATCTGCATGTTTTTTTTCTTCTAATCTGAATAGTAAACAGTAAAAATACAGTTTGTCTCTGAACTAGAAAACAGAATAAAAGGAAAGCAGCTGAACTCTGCCTCCTACAGGACAGTGTTGGGTTGTACCTCTACTACAGTATGTGAAATATCAAACACTTAGAACAGCCATGTTTCTTTCTTTAAGTGCAATAATTGCCAATTTCTTACATTATTCACACAGCGCAATATTTATTCATCATTTATATCCATTATGTATTATTAATAGGTGTAGTGTTGTTGTTTCTAAGTAGATTGAAGTGCACTGGGGGGGATGCCTCACCAATTTTGTTGTCCAATTTGTGTGCAATGACAATAAAGACTATTCTAAATTCTAAATTCTATTTTATTAATGAAAATTAATAAACATGGGGCGCCGAGTGGCACAGTGGGTTGAGCAGGCGCCCATAGAGGCTCCAGTCCGTGCTGCTGTCGGCCCTTTACTGCATGTCATTCTCCCTCTCCCCATTTCCTGTCTCTCTCAACTATACTAGAGCACTGGAATAAGAGAATAACGACACGCATTGGTCCAATTAAATTAATTAATTAAATGGCAGCGCCTCCTGGTGGAGGAATATGGGTTTTGCAAAAGCGCCCAAGAACTGACATCTCTGCATTGTTGGTGAATGAGCAGTGTGGTGTTTTCAATAATTTAAGGACATTTATAGATCACCCACGTTAATAGCATCATTGAGGATCCTTTACAGATAAACATTAACACATAGGAGAGTAAAAAACTAAACAAAACAGTTGTCTACATGAATGTTTCAATCTACATTTTGTAATAAACAAATTATAAGTATAATCTGATATGACCAAGACACCTAAAAACAAAAACACGGCCGTTTTCATCAATTTACCAGCAACTGGGCAACACACATACATTGGAGTGAATGGGTTTTCTGGGCACTTTTGCAATAGGCCTACCCATATCCTGCCACTAGAAAACCCATTTACCACGGGAGTCAATGGAAGTGTCGTTACTCTCTTATTCCAGTGCTCTAAACTATACTAAAAAGCCTTTAAAAAATGAATAAATAGAGTAAAGGAATCATCTTCACGAAGCTTCACAGCACCAGACATCAGACTGTTGTCTAATACGGAGCAGGACAATGTGATGAACGTTTGAATGATGTGTTAATGCTGAGTGAAATTTACACAAACAATATATACTGTATAAAATAAAATGTTAGCAGAGTCACAGCAGCTCATATTGTGTGCACACACACAAACAAAGTGATTGGCAGGTCATGCAGCAGCAGCAGTGTGTGTGTTGTGTGTCTATTGTTAGCTGCAGTGACCCACGGCCTCCGAGGAAGATGATGAAACTTCTGCTTTTGGAGGTGAAGGGTTCAGACTTCCCTCCTCCGTCCCTCCTTATCGATCTGATCTGATCTGATCTGAGCTGTTCATAGGCCAGAGTTCAGGTTTGTTCCTGAAAACAAGTCTGCAGAGTTTAAAGGGATAGTTCACCCAAAATTCAAATTTCTGAGTTACAGGGGGGTCCGCGCAGCAGTATTTGTCCATATAACGGTTGTGAATGGATACCAACTGTCTTCGTAACAAAAAGACACACCAAAAAACATCCAAATACCTCCATGCTGCTCGTCTGTAATGTCCCTCTTGTATTGAAGCCCCAACATGAGAAATTGTTCTGCCGGTCAATGCAAATCTTGCGAGATTTGCACTGACACAGGAAGAGCAGTGAACTGAGACACTGGGAGCTTCTGCTACAAACAAGCTTAAAATATAGACTTATTTAATTTCTTTCATAACAATTTCTCATGTTGGGGCTTCAATACAAGACGGACATTACATACGAGTAGCATGGAGGTATTTGGATGTTTTTTGGTGTGTCTTTTTGTTACGAAGACAGTTGGTATCCATTCACAACCATTTTATGGACAAATAGCCTACTGCTACGCCGAGACCCCCTGTAACTCAGAGGAGGCACGGAGGATTCTGAAACTTCTCACAGCCCTTAGTCCACATGAGGGAGAGGAGATAATGAGTGACAATTTTGGGTGAAGTATCCCTTTAAAAGCAGAGATAAGATCTCAGAGCAGCAAGACAGAAGTGTTGTTGTCTCAGTCTGTGTTGCCAACTTCCTTCTCTCTGGTGTCTCAACTGTTGTGAAACTGCTGCCTTCGATGTTTCTGTCATTCACACTTCACAGCGACGATGTCGTCACTTCAGTCGTCAGCTTTTAAACTTCCTCTCTACATGTTTTTAACTCGGTTCTTCACATCTGAGCCGTGTTTGAAATCGCACACTCACTCCCTCCCTGTTCCCTACTCCCTGTTTATGATATAGCTCACCTACATAGGGAATGAGGAGAGGAGATTTCAGACTCTTCATAGGGTAGGATGCATCTAATTAAAAAAAGAAAAAAATACCGTCATTCCGACCATAGGAGGAAAGAATTGTCGGAATGACGGGACGTTTGATAGAAAATTAAGTGTTGCCATTTAGACAATTAGAGGCCTATGTTGGACTGGTGGGATGTTGGAACGGCGGTTTCCCCCCATTTTCAGAGGGAATACTATACCTGAGTATCACATAACATCTACACAACTGCTTTTCTCCTCTGGCAAAACACGACCGCATTGCATTGTGGTATACGGGACTACAATGTAGTGTTCACTCACATTTGCTGTGCATTATGTTATAGTCCACTAGTGGATGAAATTAACCACAAATAATTCAAACAACACTACAAATTGATGGCTTGTTAGCTGTGACTGACACAGTGTTAGCAGTTGTGCTAATGCTAACTGTCGGTATTGACGTGATTTAAACCCTCATAGGCGCCTGTTGTTTTTTAACCAATAAAACTTTATTTACATCACAGCTTCTTAACAAAAGCGCCAGATAAAACTCTTACACAATCATTCACAGCAAACAGGTGAGAAACGAGACATAAAAGTGAGAGGTAAAAACAAGTGGTGACATCACGACCACCTCAGAGACTCTTTAACAATTTAACCAAACATTTCAGTTAAGTTACCACAAAACATGCTCAAGGGATTTTTTTTTTAAAAGAAATGTTAACGAATAATGACACTAGATTATGTGTTCAGTGATAAACAGACAAGCTCCAAATAATTCCGCCTATTTAATACAAGAAAAAATAAAAAATCACAAACCCTGGGTCTCTCTGTTGGTGCCACTTAAATTTTCTCCAGTAAATTATCACTCAACCAAAACAAGCAGTAGTAAATCAGTCATCGGCACAATTGTCCCTTCAAAGGAGAAAAAAAAAGTCCATAATCCCGAGTCCATATGAGTCCACCACCTCGAATTAATCCTGTCTCCAAATCCAAATGAAATATTCCACAAAGTATGCAAAAAGACAAAAAATAGACCGGTCTCCCCAGGTCCAGAAGAATGAAGGGATTCTTTGTCCGGCGTCTCAGCCGGTGCCGTGCTGCATCAGGGAATCCTCCGCCTGTCCCCGGTCCCAGCTGTTCTTCTTATTACTGTAATTCCTAACTGTGCGTTCACACCAAGAGCTTCCAAAGCGTCAAAAACGCTCGAGGGTGCACTTCAGACAAGACAGCTTCCAAAACGGCAAATATTTTTAGCCGCTTTGGTCGCTCGTCACGTGACTGACGTCAAAGTTCGATTGCGCTGGTCATTGGGGAGCAGAAGGAGAGGTTGCCACCGAACCACTAGCTAATTACCCTAAGGTTAACCAAGACTCAACTTCTCGTCTGGTGACACTTTGGACACTTTGGAAGCACGGTGACACCAGTTGACGCTTTGGTCGCTCAGGTCGCTGGGCTCTCATTGAAAATGAATTGACTTCCAGCGTTTTGATGCTTTGGAAGCTTTTGGTGTGAACGCACAGTAACACTTCAACAAAGGATTTTCAATAAACACGATAAAGCTGCAGATCCCTCAGGAATCGGTCCCCATTCATTCAAACCCAAAGAGGAAGTCCTTCCTATATGATTTCAGCCTATCCCACGACCAGTGTCTGGTGGACTCTGATTGGCCCGTAGACATACCAACCATGCGTCAGTGGAGACATAACATTCATATATTATTTCATAAACAATAACACCATGAACAATGAACCAGAGTTAATGTCCAAGCCATCGATTAATACGCCCTTCAATGTGGCGGTGTCACAACTCAACAAGTGAGCAGTGAACTCCGTTTCCCAGAAGGCCTCAGGTCGTCACCATGGAGACACTCACAGAGTGTGTGGAGGACGGGGTGGTCAGCCTCTGGTGGCCACAGAGCTGTAGATGGTGGCGTCCTCTTCCCGCACCACCGGCCTGAGACAGAGACAGAGACAGAGAGTGAGACAGCTGTTTTCTGTGACAGTGAATGAATGAATGAATGAACCTTTCTAACCAATCCTTTTCTGGTAATCTCTACTCCTCATCTGCTCCAATCACATGCGGCGTACCCCAGGGTTCCATCTAAGGCCCCATCCTATTCGCCCTATACCTGCTCCCTTTAGGCTCCATTCTCCAAAAGCACAATATCTCATATCATTGCTACGCCGATGATACACAGTTATATCTTCCACTCGAACCTGGTCATAGCAACAACTCCACCTTGGAGTCCATTCTTGACTGCCTCCAAGACGTCAATTCATTTCAATTCAATTTATTTGAGGTGGGACAGTGCAAGTTCATGAACGAAACATAAAATCGTAAACAAGCCGGATTGTAGCCACAGGCTAATTTCCATCCCATACATAGATGTTCCCTGGTACAAATACAATAAATAAAAACAAAAGCATGTTATAAAATAGCAGCATTTAGTTTACAGTACAATAGATAATAATAATAATACAGATTTGGTGCAGTAGTACGACAGTAGTACAAAAGTGCACTATGGTTGGTAAATAACTATCTCCAATTAAATGATGGGAAGACAGAAGTGGTCTTTTTTGACCCCCCCAAACTCCTCCAAAGGTATAATAAATCACTTAGGTCCCCTGGCGCCCAATCTTCATACCCATGCCAGAAATCTTGGGGTGATCTTCGATCAAGATTTAAAATTTGATAAACAAATAAACTCTGTGGTGAAAAGTTGTTTTTTCCAATTACGAAACATTGCCAAACTTAAATCAATTCTCTCCCTCTCTGACCTTAAAACAGTTACCAACGCCTTGATTACCTCTGGGCTGGATTATTGCAACTCACATTATTTAGGTATTAGCCAGTCATCTCTATCCCGCTTACAGTTGGTTCAGAATTCTGCTGCCATATTGCTAACAGGAACTAGGAGGGAAGAACACATAACACCCATACTAGCATCCCTTCATTGGCTCCCTGTCAAGTACAGGACAGAGTTTAAAGTTCTTTTATTTGTTTTTCAAGCACTACATGGCCTGGCCCCCCAATACATTTGTGACCTACTCTCCCCCCTTTCCAACCCAAGGACTCTTAGATCCTCGAATCAACTGCTCCTGACCATTCCTCGGTCTAGGCTACGAGGAAAGGGCGATCGTGCCTTTGCCGTTGCAGCCCCAAGGCTATGGAACAGCCTACCCATTTCAATCAGATGTTCCTCCTCTGCAGCTGCCTTTAAGGCAAACCTAAAAACCTTTTTGTTTTCCCAGGCCTTTAAATGTCCCTGATGGTCTCAAGTGTGTGTCATTTTTCATTCTGGCTGTCCCAGCCATGGCTATTTTGTACAGCACTTTGTTTGTAATTTTGTGTTCACTGAACTGTACAGCACTTTGGTCAACTTTGGTTGTTTTTAAATGTGCTTTATAAATAAATTGATTTGAATAAATGAACTGTGACACAGGACTGAAGCTGCTCTCTCCTCCTCTGAACTCAGTCTGCTTCCTGTCCGTTGAGCAGCTTCCTGTCCACAGGTGAGTGTCCTACCTGGCCTGGTTCCTGTGATTGAAGAGCACGGCGGCGTAGCTGACATCATCCTGTGGCCCCGCCCCCTCCTCTGGAGCCGTCAGCACGTCACAGTAGATGTTATCAGGAGGCTGAGCCTGAGTAGGAGGAGGACGAGCGTCACCACCATATAAAGACATCATGACAGTAGTAATAATGACTCATCAGTGGTTTCACACTGTGAAGTATGAAGCAAAGATCTATTTTAATATTTGTTGAATCACAGCTCAGTGAAACATGTGAGTGAGAGTTTATTCTCATGTCACTGTTTTTAAAAGGCTTCATTCAATCAAATACACTCTGAGCCCTCTATTTACATTATATTTATATGTAGAAGTACTTTGTGAACTTGTCCCTGTACCGCCACCTTATCATATTAGAGGGGTAATATCCTAAAACCTAAAAAAACAACTCTTGTCAATGCATGTCTGATTGATTGTCATGTACACAAGCGGGTAATTTGGCACTAGCGCTGTGTCTTCTCTCACCGATGTAGCCCTGACAAGTGTTGGCAATACTGCCCTTAAGCACTGTATCCTGCCCTTTATATGTTGTGTCCTTACTCGTTCTTTTTCATTTTATTTTATTGTTGTTTTTCTTTCACACACAAAGTTGCATTTGAAAGCTAGTAATGTGTGTTGTATGTCTGTCCTAGTGTGTTATTGTACTCAATGTCTGTTGTGTTAATGTGTTATTGTACTCAATGTCTGTTGTGTTAATGTGTTATTGTACTCAATGTCTGTTGTGTTAATGTGTTATTGTACTCAATGTCTGTTGTGTTAATGTGTTATTGTACTAATGTCTGTTGTGTAAGTGTGTCTGTGGGCCCCCTGTTAGAAGCTTTAAGTAGCTTCCATGGGGTGACCCCGTTTTCACACACCGTAGCTAATGAAATATGCTTGTAAGACGCTTCCAGTTGATGTGTGTGTGTGTGCAAATAAAATCAATCAATCAATCAATCAATCAATCAATCAATCAATCAATCAATCAATCAATCAATCAATCAATCAATCAATCAATCAATCAATCAATCAATCAATCAATCAATCAATCAATCAATCAATCCTATGAGCTACGTTGTTGGGGGATAACTGCCCCTGGTCTCCCAAGGCCTGTTGTTTCAGCAGTGCAGAGTACCCGGCCTTCCTGGAGGCCCCGGGAGCAGACCTGTGTCAACCCTACCGTTTTCCCCGGGAAATTCCGTTATTTTAACTATCTGTCTAGCCGTCTTCCTGTTTACATATCTTCCCGTAAATCTACCGTTTTTTCCCCTCCGGCCCAGCAGGTGGCAGTACAGTAGTTGTAGCGCCACAAGTACGCATAAAGATTCGTGAGATTTAAAAATCACAAGTGCAAACGCGAAGCCCCGACCCTGCGACTCTTAAATGATCCCCAGTCAACCACTTACAAACTACAAGATGATTTTCACAGCTCCTTCTTTCTGAATTTAGGTGGCCATCTTTATTTCAGCATGTCCACCACTACTGGATGAAGTGATTATCAGATGTGATGACTTCAGTACAATGATCAGGAACACCTGATTAATCACTCCACCAAATAGTAGAGGACAGGAAGGAAACAGGAGCTGTGAAAACCATCTTGTAGTTTGTAAGTGGTTGACTAGGGGTCATTTTAAGTGTCTTGTACACTTTTCTAAAATGTAAGAGGTCATGGGACTTCCTCCAGCGGGGTCGTGGATAATGTCCCTTATTTTCAAATCCCAATGTTGACGGGTATGCCTGGGAGGGCTGGAAGGTGCTCCAAACGGGGACTCCATCGTTCTGTTAAGGGACAGTGCTACCTGGAGGGGTGTGACTGGGAGGAACGGCCTCCCCGATCTGAACCCGAGTGGTGTTTTGTTATTGGACTTCTGTGCTAGCCACAGTTTGTCCATAACGAACACCATGTTCAGGCATAAGGGTGTCCGTCAGTGCAAGGACACCCTAGGCCGGAGGTCAATGATCGACGTTGTAGTCGTGTCATCTGACCTCCGGCCGTACGTCTTGGACACTCGGGTGAAGAGAGGGGCTGAGCTGTCAACTGATCACCACTTGTTGGATCTTGATGGCAAGTTGGATTGGTTGGCGGAAGAAGCTGGTCAGACTTGGCAGACCTAAATGTATTGTGAGGGTCTGTTGGGAATGCTTGGAGGAACCTTCTATCAGGGAGGTCTTCAACTCCCACCTCTGGGAGAGCTTCCAGATCCCAAGAGAGGCCAGAGGCATTGAGTCTTGAGGCCTTTCAAAGCTGCGGCCTAAAGGTCTCCGGTGCATACCGTGGCGGCAACCACCAAACTTGGTGGTGGACACCAGAAGGAAGGGATGTCGTCAAGACGAACAAGGAGTCCTATCGAGACTGCTTGGCTCGATGGGACTCCTGAGGCAGCCGACGGGTACCGGCAGGCCAAGCGGACGGCAGCACAGGTGGTTGTGGAAGGAAAAATTGGGGTCTGGGAGGAGTTCGGGGAGGCCATGGAGGAGGACTACCGGTTGGCCCCGAAGGAATTCTGGAATACTTAGACAATCCCATCGACACTCCTTCCGTAGAGGAAGCAGAGGCTGAGGACCCAGAGGTTGATTCATTCATCACCCAATCTGAAGTCACTGAGGTAGTTCAGAAGCTCCTTAGTGTCAAGGCACCGGGGGTGGATGAGATCCGCCCTGAGTACCTCAACTCTCTGGATGTTGTGGGGCCTACTTGGCTGACACGCCTTTGCAGTATAATCATAATAACAATATGTCACTCACGTTTTGCCCGTCTCGACCTCCCACAGTTGTCTCTGCTGCTGCTCGTCTTCTACAAACACAACAAAACGACCATGACAACAACAATGAAGAGCTGAAAGTATATGTGACATTGTATTTGTGATATTTGTGTGTCACTAAGTGCTTGTTCCAGACCTTCTGATGATGATGAAGAGTGTGAGCGCAGCCAGAGCAGCCAGAGCAACCAGCACACAGGCGACAGCCACAGCTACGGGCAGGGGCGCCGGAAGTAGGGGTGCGGCAGGGGCTGCAGCACCCCCTGGTTTTGCGATGACAATAAAATGCGATGACAATAAAATGATAGATTATAAATATTTGTGGTTGCTGTTTCTGTTCCACAACATTGTAAGCCATACTTGAGATGAACCACTTTTTGTTAACAATTGTGTCCCCACCACAAAATTAACTTAACATTATCCTAATGAAGAATGACGAAAAAACGTTGATAAACTATAGGCAGCCGAAGCAGTGTGCATGGCGCGAAGCTTCTGCTGGAGCCAACTCGCAACAATATAGCTTTGATTAGGCTACAGTAGTTCTCAGACTCTGTCATCTCCCTCTTTGGAGAAAGAGGAGTTTTCAAGCTGCACCGTGGGGAGGGGGGCGAGAGGGGTCTCTTGAGGGGGGCTGGAGGGGAGGGAGTAGGTCGATTGTACCGGATAAGACAGCACCCGATATGTTTGGGTGCAACAAAGTCACTGTTAACAAAATCAACATCTAATCTAATCTGTCCCTTCAAAATAAAGTTTGTAATGTGTGTTTGGAGCAGCTGCTGACAGATGTGCAGCTGACAGTGACAGTTTCCTCACCTGGGTCCTCCCTCCCTCACGTCTTAACCACGGGACAAAGTCTCTTGGACATATAAGCCTATATTCTGTGTTTTTCCTCTCTTTAACCGTCTAATTTCAGTTTTTACCGGTTGGAAATCATCTGGTGCGCACCCGCTGTTTCTCTGGCGCTTGCTCACTCACTCACTCACTCTCGATGCGCATATGTTATGAAAAATAAAAATAAAAAGGAAAAAACACAGATGCGCAAATTGAAATGGGTACAGAATCCCCCCTCCCAAACCCCCCCCCCCGGCGCACCCGCACCCCCTGGCACAAAACGTCTTCCTGCGCGCCTGGCTACGGGCGGGACAGAGCCCCCCCCTGAAACACCACAGCACATTGAACCACTTCCTGTTAGGTCATCAGTTCACTCATCCTAGGAAAACGTTCACATCCAACCTCCACTTTACATCGCTGTCAGCTTTTCAAAATAAGAGCATGAACCGTTACCGGCCCCCAGAACCCTGAGCAGACGGAACCACATGACTCACCAGCCTCCACCTGCAGCAGGTACCCTGCAGAGCGTGACCTCAGGTCTCTCTTCAAAGCACAGCTGTAGCTCCCAGAATCCTGTGCAGTCAGAGGGCCGAGCTGGAGGGCGGGGCCAGACTCTGAGAGGACGAGGTCATCTTTAAACCAGGTGAAGTTCAGCTGGTGGATGGTGCAGACGGAGGAGGAGCAAAGCAGAGTCGCATTGTCGCCCTCTCTCTGGGTCTCTTTCTCTCCACTGGAGCTGCTCAGTCTCAGTTTAATGGACCCTGAAATTCATTCAACACTTTACATCAGCTCATTAATATTAATGATTCATGTCAGTGTCAGAATGAGGTCATTGATTCTCTCACCAACAACTGTAACATTCACTCCTTTTCGTCCAGCATAGTGTCCTACACCATCCTCAGCTTCCATCCTGAAGTGAAACCTTCCCTCATCTCTCTCCTGTACATCTGTGATCTGTAAAGTGCAGTCTCCCTTCTTGTCTCCCAGGTATCTGTAGCGACGGTCGATGGGGTTGTTGGTCCGTGACTCACTGTCGAACACAGATCGAGTCCCACCTTGACAAATTTCATGATTTCTGCACCAGAGGACTCTGATGATCTTCACTGAGACCGGTTCTCCGTTCCTCTCGGACTGAGGAGTGAAGGAGCAGGGGAGGGTGACAGTCGATCCTCTAACACCACAGACAGGACGGGGATAGTTCACACTCTGACCCACAGCACCTGCACACACACAAACACAAACACAGTGACATCAGACTGAAGTTACAGAGTGACTGTAAAACAACACACACTGTCTCTACGTATTAGTTAAGGGAACACACTTTTTCCACGTTCAGGCGTCATAGAAAGTCCAAGGGAACACGTACAACTGCTACAAAACCAGTATATAGTGGATTTTGCATAATATGGGCCCTTTAATAAAAAGTAAACAGAGTTCCAGTGATCAGTAGAGACCCAGTCTGTTTCTGTACCAGGTTGTAAACATGTTGAGTCCATGGAGACTGACTCCAGTGGTGAGGAGACTAGGAACTGCAGTCTGTTGGTGCTGTTCGTGTTTCTGGTGTTAAACTCCACTACATGCATCAAGCCCTTAAACATGTAACAAACCAATTCAATTTAAATTGAAGGCTCCTCCAAATGCAGCCTTCCTTTACCAGTTCTAAGAGGACGCACCGCACCTATCCTTCATGGCCTCCCGTACCCCAAGATTCCTTGTGCGCTGTTGTTGTTATTAGCAACCTAGCATGCTATCGAACGTTAGGTGAGGAGCGGAGGAACGGAAGAGCCGTTGCAAGCACCACTTTCAAATTTTTAACGTTAGGGCGTTGTTTACATTCGGACGCAATCAGGAAATGCTCCGAAGGCTAGACCGTCTCATTTACCGATGGTTGATGCGGCCTTCAGAGGAGCCTCCGAAGCCATTTCCTCTGTAGACCGCGTAGGCTGGGTCCTCCGAAGGCTGCGGCCGCTGAATTGAGACACAGCTACTAACTAGAAGTAAGAAGAACATAAACTACATAACAGTAGCCATGTTTCCATCAGCCTGTTTAGATGGGGGCGCGACCGCCATTCCGACAGTCCGTCATTCCGAAAATCCCCGAAGGGCCGTCATTCCGAATGTGTTTTATTTTGAACATTGACCGGATTCTCTCGTGTTTCTGTGTTTGACTTCCTGCCTGACACGATCGCCCGCGGCACGTAGACCAGACCCCCCCCCCCTTCGAAATTTCGTCGGAGGCAGATACTCTACGGAGGCAGATACTCTACTACTACTGTACTACCATAGCTTTTACTGCGCCAGGTGCCAGGTGCCAAGTGCCCTAATCCTTTCGATGGCGGACATTTTTTCAGGTTTGGAATGGCACTCTCTTTTTCAAAAAATAGTCAAGGGCCAGCTTTCCAAAACATGAAAGTAAACGTTCGGAATGGCACCCTGGACCCGTTTAGATGCATCTAGATGTATCGCATCGGAAAATTATGATGGAAACGCCGTACTTGGAACTAAAATCCCCTGATTCACACAAACAGCCGGTTTTAGTTGATTCGAAAGGGATGGAAACAGTTATGTTCGAATTAAGCGTGACGTAGAGCACTTCAACCCCAACTGCTCCCGGTGTTTGCGGTTCACTCACAAGACAACAACATGGTGGACAACATAAGATTTGTGTGGACGGAGGACGAAACACCGTAGTAACTTTTTAAACATTAATAAAGGAGAAAAACATCACTGCTATCCACTTTCCCACTTGTCAGTAAAGCTTGAAGTCCACTCTCTCTCCATGGTGATACCCACACTCTGGGTCGGGAAGGCAGTATACCGTTTATAGGTGTAATGGAGGGTCCTGATGCACTCATTCAACCATAAAGGACGTGCTAACCTGACTGCCAAGCGGTCATTGACCTCTTGGCACAATGGTTTGCATCGTCGTTCGCCATGTGGGAGACCAGGGTTCGAACCCCACCTGGGGCAGCCCATAACGTAACACAATGCAGAACGCCAGTTTAACATCGGCTACACAGGCTGGTTGCCGTGCAAACTTGCGGAAAACTGGCGCGAGTTTGTACTTTTCACCAAAGTCCGTACTATTTTTTTTAATTTTTTTTTTTTTTTTTGGGGGGGGGGGCTTTTTCACCTTTTTAATGACAGGGTAGTTCAGAGAGAGACAGGAAATGTTAGGTAGAGAGGGGGGGAATGACACGCAGGATAGGGCCGCTCGGCACAGCATTCGAACCGGGGTCGCCTGCAGTGAGGACTGTAGCCTCAACACATGGGACGGTGCTCTACCAACTGAGCTAAACACCGCCCCAAAGCCCGTACCTTTAATGGAAACACACTGGATTTGAATTTTTTTAATGCACATTTCCCAGTGATTCGAATCACTTTGGATGGACACATGGCGACTCATGGAAGGGTTCGGATTGAGACCCAGCTGTGGTTCATCGATGGTGGACAGGTAAAGATCTGACTATCGGAGACTACAGTTTACCTTCTAGCTGTCAATCACCCCGACTTTACAACACTTTCAATACTTTCAGTATTTAGAGATGGTGTTGTTTTAATATTTAATCAGACATACAGACATTAACAATGTCATCATCCTGAGCAATCTCAAGGGATCCCTCCTCTGTTGCTCACCCTGAGGTTTCTCAGATTTTTCCCTGTTAAAAGGGTTTTCCATGGAGTTTTTCCTCAGTGGATGTGAGGGTCTAAGGGCATGCCTTGCCTTGAAAGGACTTGCACCACCTCCACTGAGCGACTACATTAAGCAGAAGGTAAATACTAACCGGGGATTGTGCAATACCAAAGACGCACCACTTTTAGTCAGTCAGTATACTGTCAGTCAAAGGCAGTCATATTTGGAACAGTTTACCACTAACAATACGAGAACATCATACATACACCACATTCAAAACACATTTAGAAAACTGGCTGAAAAGCAGTCAAAATTGCACTCACTTCTAATTTTAACTGATTTACTGCACTTAACGTACTTTACAGTGTAAAGCATGGCCACTACAGCACTTTATTCTACCTCTCTGTCTCTGTGTTTGGTTTTTGTATGTCAGGTTTTTGTTTTGTTGCCTGTTTTGAATGTTTGTTAGAACTTCTTCGTACCTCTGATCCCTGTGCTTTGCTCTGTCGAGTTCTTATTGTACTGTCTGTCTTACTTCATCTGTCAATATTGTGTCTGATTCTATGTCTGTCTTGTTTACCTGTGTCTTGACTTTTGTCTAATTGTAATGAAATCTTTTCTATGTAAACTGCCAGAGGACAGCGGGTGATAATTAGCTATTTGCTAACTCTGGTACATAACATTTACGTTGGGCTTTTTCCTTTCTCTTTTCCTTAAAAAGAGAAAAGAGCTGATGTACATTGTCCTTTTTAAATAAATAAGCAGTCGTTCATATTTAGCAGTGACGTCACTGAGAGGTGGCAGTTGAAGGAGTCTGTGATTCAGAGTTAAAGTTCAGTACAGCTCAGTGATTGATATCTGTAACCTGATCATAGATTCTATTAAATGATTACAAACCATAATTTAGAGATATGTATCTACAATCAGTCACATTTACTGGTTATAACACACACTGTACGACCCAATGAGAACAATACACAGTAACTGAGCTGTACTTATATTATATCAAACTATTATGATGATGTATTGAGTCAGAATTTAGTGTCAGATTTGTTGGTAAACCACACACACTCACACACACACACAAACGAGTGGGAACAGAGACGTCACAGAGTGATTCAGAAACACATTTAGACCAGAAAGAACTGAATCACACTGTAGTAGTACTGTACTTGAGTACATATCCAGAGGATTTGTACTTTACTTGAGTATTAGATTTCTTTGGTACTTATTACTCTTACTTGAATACACTTTTTTTTTTCTTTCTTTCTTACCGATGTTTTTAATGTTGTTTATTCTGTGCTTTTTAATGTTGTTATTCTGTGTTTTGGTGTTTGATGATTTTAACTGCTGTAAAGTGTCCTTGAGTGGCGTGAAAGGCGCTTTCTAAATAAAATGAATTATTATTATTATTATTATTATTATTATTATTACTTTTACTGGAGTTAATTTCTAGGAAGGCTGAAAAGTACTCGTTACTTTCAGGTCTGCTCTCTTTTTTTTTTCTAAAATCCTATTGGACACAAGCTGAAGAAGAGTTAAAAGCTCCTTAAATTCATTTAGAAAAAAATATAGTAATTCATTGATGTGAAAAATAAGAAATTTACTCTTACTCTTATTTTTACTTAAAGTAAATTTAAAAGCATGTACTTTTGGATACTTAAGCACCTTTAGAAGCAAGTACTTTTTTACTCTTACTGGAGTAACATGTCGACTGAGCTACTTTTACTTGTAACGGAGTAGTATTTGTACTCTTACTCAAGTACTGGGGTTGAGTACTCTGTCCATCTCTGTGTAACACACACACACACACTGCAAAAACTAAAAATCTTTCCAAGAATATTTGTCTTATTTCTTGTCAAAATGTCTCATTTCTAGTCAAAACTAATCTCTTTCCACTTAAAGTAAGACTCATCACCTAAAAATGAACTTGTTTTTAGATCATTTTCACTTGTTTCAAACTAATTTTCACTTGAAATAAGTAGAAAAATCTGCCAGTGAAAGCAAGTTTTTTTTTGTGTTTGTAATAAGAAAGAAAAACTTGCTCCGATATCAGATTTTTCTACTTATTTCAAGTGAAAATCTGCTTGAAAGAAGTAAAAAGTGTCTAAAAACAAGCTGCTTTTAATGTGATGAGTCTGATTTTAAGTAGAATGAGATTTGTTTTGACTAGAAATAAGACAAATATTCTTGGTAAGATTTTGAGTTTTTGCAGTGCACACACACACACACACACACACACACAGACTCACCAGCCAACAGCAACACGAAGCTCCACAGGATCTTCTCGTCCCAGGCGGCCATCTTTACTCCCGTCTCTCAAGTCTCTCAGGTCTCTCAGGTCTCTCAGGTCTCGGTCTCGGTCCGTGTCAGATCAGATCTGAACTGCTTCAACTCTCTGACTTCCTTTCTCTTTCTGAGAACTCCTCTCTCTCTCTCTCTCTCTCTGTCTCTCTGTCTCTCTCCTGCCCCGAGGTCACTTCCCTAAAACCATCGTTGTGTCATCACACTCTGCAGGAAGCGGCACGCCTCCTTCGGTCTGAGCAGCGGCGGCGGTGGCGGACCAACACGACCACGAGGTGGACACACACACACACACACACAGTCAGCTGCAGCACAACATCACCCGTCACCGCGGCAACGACAAGTCTGCTGCTGCTCAGAGAGACAGTCAGGAACATGCAGCCACCTGTCTGAGCAGAGAGCCTGAGGATGGACGGATGTTGTGTTGATGTTGGTCAGGGTCTCGGTTGCAAAATAAAGTATAATTAAAGTATAAATAAAGTATAAATAAAGACAGAATTTACTGCCCCATCACAACTGTTTATGTTGCCTCATCACCACGGTAACATGCAGCATCACAGATTATTATTTAACTCTCGCTGTTTATTGGGAAACAACGTTCAGCGACTCACTGAACTGTAATTCTGACCTTCCACTGTTAAAAAGTCTATGTTCTTAACCCTAGAACACTAACGTTACAAAAAGTAACATCATCACTAACGCTGGGTATTTTTTACCCGATATAATATACCCATAAAAAAATATTTCTCATCAAAGTATATTAAAATACAACAATACATGGCAAATTGAAGTACACTTCCTTAATTTTCCACTATACAATGTTTCACAAAATGAAAAAAATGTATCATGGTGACCCTATAAAAAAATGTCAAAAATGTGTGATTTTTTTTGTTTTTTTAACAAAAACTTCCTTAAGAAAAAAACTAATGGAGCTGGGACTTTGTCCTTCACCCATTTGTGGGACATTTGAGCCTTATTTGGTGGAGTAAAAAGAAAAAAGAAACATTTTCAGCATCACCAGAAACACCAAAAACTAGGGATGGGAGCAGGGAAACATGCCGACCTTCAATGACGTCAGTGAGCAGGATGAAGCTACAGGGACCCATGAAACTCAGACAACAGCAACATAATGAAAATTATGAAGCAATAATTTCATGGGTGAAAATCACCCAACGTTAGTGTTCTAGGGTTAAAGGGATAGTTCACCCAAAATTGAAATTTCCCTCATTATCTCCTCCTCCCCCTCATGTGGACTAAGGGCTGGGAGAAGTTTCAGAGTCCTCCGTGGCTTCTCTGAGTTACAGGGGGTCTCGGCGTAGCAGTGCATGTCCATATAACGGTTGAGAACAGAGCTCACTTTTCTTCGTCCAAAAAGACACACCAAAAAACATCCAAATACCTCCATGCTGCTTGTATGTAATGTCCCTCTTGTATTGAAGCCCCAACATGAGAAATTGTTCAGAAAAGAATTAAATAAGTCTATATTTTAAGCTTGTTTGTAGCGGAAGCTCCCAGTGTCTCGGTTCAGTGCTTTGCCTGTGACCGGTGGAACAATTTCTCATGTCGGGGCTTCAATACCAGAGGGACATTACAGACGAGCAGCATGGAGGTATCTGGATGTTTTTTGGTGTGTCTTTTTGTTACGAAGACAGTTGGTATCCATTGACAACCGTCATATGGACATGCACTGCTACGCCGAGACCCCCTGTAACTCAGAGAAGCCACGGAGGACTCTGAAACTTCTCCCAGCCCTTAGTCCACATGAGGGGGAGTAGTAGATAATGAGTATTGAAATTTGAATTTTGGGTGAACTATCCCTTTAATTATTTATTTATTGATCATGAGACACATCTGGACCGAGGAGCCTCCAGCTGCTGCACATTCACCACAGTGTTGATGTTGTTGTGTTGTTTGTTGTACGAGGGTCTCGGTTGCATCTGAGTAAAGGCAGAATTCACTGCATCATCACAACTGTTTATGTTGCCTTATCACCATGGTAACATGCAGCATCACAGATTATTATTTAACTCTCGCTGTTTATTGGGAAACAACTGAACTGAACTGTAATTCTGACCTTCCACTGTTAAAAAGTCTATGTTCTTAAAGGGATAGTTCAACATTTTAGTCAAAGTGGCCCATTGCTATAATAATCCCTATAGTCACAGCAGTAGGTTTGTTACCTTTAATTGTCGGTGCAAGCTGTTTTTAGAACGGCGGAGCAGAGCCGTGAGCTGCTCAGATTTTGGATTTCTTGGTTTCCCTCCATCAAACTCATCAAATACACAATCCAACAACTCCACAACGCTCTGGTGGACAAGTTGTGAGCTGCACATTCACCACGCTATGAGATAATAACACAACGTTACCACACAGAGTTGTTGGAACGAACCTACTGCTATAACTATATAGGGATTATGACAATGGGACAATTTGCCAAAATGTTGAACTATCCCTTTAACTTACACATTGAGTTGATTGGCTCCCGGCTCTCAGCTTTCTTCTCTATAGCTCCTTCTATATTTCTGAAGTCTGTCTACAGCTCCTGGTGATCTTCAGTGAACATTATTGTTGGTTTTTTGACAATAGGAAGTTGTCGTTAACTTGTTAAAAGTTTGAGCGTGTGGCTTCGCACCTTCGTCACAACTGTCTGTCACCAGACGTCAGGTGGTGTCTTGCCTTATCTGCTGATGTGACAGAGCTAACGATAACTTCCCATTGTGTTCAAAAACAAACCAAAAAAAGAAAGAAGTTAAATCAGTAGATGTAACATAATGAACTGTCTCAACATCTGCTCAGTTTGCTTCTTCCTCTTCAGCAGTGAATCTGTGATCGACACCATTGGATTGGACTTTATTGTCCCAAAGGGAAATTTGTTTTGAGCTCTGAACAAATGCACATAGACAAAACAATACATACGAGACATTCATACAAAGTACCTTCCCCACATTAAAAGGATAGTTCAACATTTTGGCAAATTGGCCCATTGCCATAATCCCTATAGGACGAATCTCCTTGTTGTTTACAACTACTTCCTGGTAGAAAACCAGCATGAGAACAATAGTGACGGACGAGAGTTTCACTATATTTATCTAATTTTTCATGTCACTATATCACCGTTTAGACTAATCTGATGTTTGTAAAGTCTATAAAACCAATGATTGGACAAACATTACTATTTACGTGTGCACATATTTGTAATTAGTCATGGTTATCATAGATTAGCCGGGCTAACGGTTAGCTACCTGTTTAACTTTAATAACTCAGTGACTCAATAAACACTCCATGAAAAAATATTTTCTCCAGCGGATATCTGAGTTCCAACATGACTGAGCTAACTGGAGTAGTTTCATGTTACTAGCTACCGTTAGCTGTCCCTGTCAGCTGAGCCAATGATGCTTTCTAGACACTGTGATTCCCCCAAACTGAATAAATACAACACATAGCAACACAAAACACACATACAGAAATAATGTTTCTTCAATCATTTCAGATTTGTCTAAACAGTGATAGGGCGTGAAAAATATGATATATAGCTAAACTCTGGTTCGTTACTATTGATCTCATTCACATTACAGCTGGTTTTCTACCAGGAAGTAGAATGTAAACAACAAGGAGATTTGGTCTATAGTCATAGCAGTAGGTTCGTTTCCTTTAATTGTCGGTGCAAGTGTCACAGGTTTACTTCTTTTTCTCTGGCACACAGATGAACAGACAGAGACAGGTAAGTTCCAGATAAAGGAAGTTTATTTTTAACAGGGAAAATTGTTCAAACTTCCTAAAAATAATGGACGCTGGTGGCAAGGGGGATAGGGAGTATAAAGTCTTTAAAAGAGTCTTTAAACGTTTACTTCACCTCAATGATTGGGCTCAGGCAGTGGAAGGGAGAGGGGAAGGGGGGGGGGGGGGGGGGGGGTGAGAGGACGTGTAGTGAGGAAGGCGGTGTGGTCCTGGTCCCGACACACAGCGTGGCTGCAGTATTTCTCTGGTTCCGTGGGAGGCAGCGTGTCGTCCTTTACCTCCAACGAGTCGTTGCTATTTGTCTCTCGTTCACAGTCCTTCCATCAGCTTGATCGACGAAGCTCTCTGCCGTCGATCAGCGTCTGTTTCCTCAGCTCCACTAGCCAGCCAGCTCGCCCGCAGTCCTGCCCTCAATGCTTTTCAGCCTGCTGCCTGATTGACTGCATGGCACAGTAATTGGCAACTCGCTGCAGGTGTGATGGGGAGGTCCTTCTGAGCAGTGAAGAGAAACTCAGAACAAAGTGAAATCACACAAAAAAAAAGTGCAAAACAACACACTAGTGAATAATACACACACAAAAAGAGTCTCTTCTTAGCTTTGTGACACTCCCCCCAACTTTACCCGTTGTCGTCCCGACAACTGGCTTCTACTCACGAAATCTGGCAGGCCTAGCCCCCAGATTTGTCCGTGTGGACCTGCGCGGTGGACTGTCTATGTGTGGGCCCAGTTGTTCTGCTGGAATTTGGGCTTCTTGCATCTGTGCTGCTCTAGGCTCCTGCACTGCTGGTCCTGGTGGCTGTAACTGTTCAGCTGGCTGACCCCCTGCAGCCTGGTCTTGTATTGGCATCCACTGAGGCCTAAAAGGAAGCATCCGGGGGGGCCTACTCACCACTGATCTGTCCTGTAGCTGTCCTGTTTCAGGGGGTGGTTCTTCTATGGGGTATGAACAGTGCCTCAGGTTATTGCGATGAATGGTTTTCTCTGGCCCGTCGCGGCCTTCTGGCCGGATCCTATATACAAGGTCATCAGGAGAGAGGGCTGCAATCACCACAAAAGGCTCCCGTACCCATCGGGGCGCCAATTTCCCTTGGGCTCTCCAACGGAAGTTCCTGATGAGGACCCTCTCTCCAGGTAAGAGTGGTAGAGCTTGCTGTCTTTGATTGTGTCGCTGCTGGTCCCTCTTTTGTCTCTTTTGGGCATGTTTTGCAACAGTTTCATATGCCCAGAGCAGGGTTTTGTGGTGGGTTTGTGTCCACCCTCTCGGTGTGGCTCCTTCTGTGGCCGTGCTGGCGCCCATCATCACATCCACCGGGAGACGGGCATGCCTGCCAAACATCACAAAAAAAGGAGACAGGCCAGTAGATTCATGCACAAAGTTATTATAAGCATGTACTAATTCTGGCAGTTTCTGGGGCCATTGTGTCTGTCCCTCCCCCTCTAAGGAACTCAGCATTGTGAGTAGTGTCTGATTGAATCTTTCCACAGAACCATTTCCTTGAGGATGGTAAGGGGTTGTTCGGCTCTTCCGGGCTCCGTACATCTTACACAGTTCTGCCATTACTGAGGACTCAAATGCAGCTCCACGGTCTGAGTGTATCCTCTCTGGGCACCCAAATGGCTGGATGACGTGCTGCCAAAGCATTTTAGCTGTTGTTATAGCAGTTTGGTCCCTGGTTGGCATTGCCCATGCAAACCTTGAGAAAACATCTGTGGCCACTAGGATGTTTGGATATACGTCACCGTCTCTCCCCAGGGACAAATAGTCTATTGCTAGTATTTCCATAGGATAAGAAGTGACAACAGACTTCAACGGGGCCCTCACCTCTGGCTGTGATCTCTGTGACCGGCAGTACTCACATTCAGTTGACCATCTGTGAACGTCTTCCCCCTGCCCGGGCCAGTAGAACCTCCGCCTCAAGAGGGACATGGTTTTGGCTCCTGCCATGTGGCCGGCTGCCTCGTGGTATTCCTTCCACACCAACCTCCTCCATCCTGGGGGTACGACAATCTGTGTACACAGTTCACTTGTTCCACCTTCCTCCATGAACCTCATGAGCAGACCATCATTTATCCTTAGCTGGGACCAGCATTTAGTATAAGGTGTTAATAGTTTTCTGTTTGGCCTTTCAATGTGTTCCAATGGTTTACCTTGTTGTACCAGGGTTATAACATATCTTAAAGTGGGGTCTTCCTGCTGGCGTCCCGTCCATTGCTGGAGTTCACCTGATGTGCCATCCTCTGTATCCACAGCCATGACGTGGCATTTTGGTTCCTGGGGCCTCCGTGACAGGGCGTCTGCATTGTTGTTCTCCTTCCCTGGGCGATATTTCACAACAAAATCATAGTTAGCCAATTGTGCCACCCATCTTTGCTCAGCAGCCCCCAGATTAGCAGTGTTCAAATGGACCAAGGGATTATTATCGGTGAACACGGTGAGCTGTGCCCCCCACAAATAGTCCTTGAATTTCTCGGTTATAGCCCACTTCAGTGCAAGTAGTTCCAATTTGAATGAACTGTAGTTTTTATCATTCCGCTCATTTGGGCTCAGAGTTCGACTTGCGTAGGCTATAACTCTCTCCTTTTCTCCTTGTACCTGGGAGAGTACTGCACCCAACCCCTCAAAGCTAGCATCAGTATATAATTTAAAGGGTAGCTTGTAATCTGCATAGGCAAGAATAGGAGCACTCACCATCATCTTCTTCAGGTCTTCGAAGGCTTTTTGGCAGCTGGGTGTCCATTCAACTGGTTGGCTCTTGGACCCCAGCTGTTTGGTACCATGTGTGAGTGCATGCAAAGGGGCAGCAATCTTGGCAAAAGAAGGAATAAACCTTCTATAATAACCCACAAATCCAAGGAAGGAGCGCACCTGTTTTACAGTGGAGGGCGGTGGCCAATCCTGTACTGCTTTAATCCTGTCAGGGTTTGGAGACACTCCTTGTTGGCCAACCACATGTCCCAGGTAATTCACCTCAGTCTGGAACAAGGTGCATTTCTTAGGCTGCAACTTCAGTCCATGTTCGTGGAGTTTCTGAAACACTCTATCCAAATGGGTTAAGTGCATATCAAAGGATCCAGAGTAAACAATTATATCATCAAGATATATGAGCAGAGAGTCATTTACCTGTGATCCGAGGCAGCGTTGCATCAGCCTCTGAAAGGTCGCAGGGGCATTACAGAGTCCAAATGGCATTCTTTCAAACTCATACAGCCCTAAGGGAGTCGTAAAGGCTGTTTTCTCTCTGTCTGCAGGGGCCATCTTAACCTGCCAGTATCCACTGGCAAGATCAAGAGTAGAGTACCACTCGGCTTGGTTTAGTGTGGTCAGGGCTTCTTCGATGCGGGGGAGGGGATAGGCATCCTTGTGGGTGAGGGCATTGAGACGACGGTAGTCCACGCAGAATCTCCAGGCTCCTGATTTCTTTTTAACCAAGACCACTGGGGCTGCCCATGGGCTACTGCTCTCTCGAACAACTCCTCTTTGCAGCATGCTCTGTAGTAGGGATCGTAGCTCTTGGTAGAGACTAGGAGGTACAGGCCGATATCGTTCTCGGGAGGGAGGTGCATTACCTGTAGGAATCTGATGTAGGACGGCCTCTGTTTGCCCAAAGTCCTCCTCATCCTCGGCAAACACACACCTCCATTTAGCCAGTAGTTGGTTCACTCTGTCCTGTTGTTGCTGTGGGAGGTGGGGACACTGGGGAAGGTCTCCTGCAGTGTTATCCTCTGCCAGCTCCTGCACAGCTCTCACCTTCACCTCCACTTCCCCATCTGTCTGCTCCTGTAACACAAACTCATTAGCATAGATTTGGTCAGGTAAGATGCGACAGACTTTTGCTAGTGATTGACGTTGTGGGATCTCGATAGGGTAAGGGTGAGGATTACACACACGTATGGGGATTTTATTTTTCACCACTTCAACCACTGTATGTGCCACTTGCCATGTTGTCTCCTCATCCATCCTCTTCACCAAAGCGGTATATGTGGCCTTACCAGTATCCCCAGGAACCTGTGTCCACAACACCATCTCAGTCTCTGGTGGCACTGTGACTGGCTGTTGTTTGGTCAGCCGGGCGGTGACTGGTTGGTCTTCTGTGGGGCCCACCACCGTGGCTTTCTGACAACAGGCGAATACTCTGTCCCATTCACAGTGTGAGTGGGAAGGAACAGCAGATTTAAAAACTTGTAATCCAGGGTGTCCCCCACCATTAACAGTCTCCCACACTGTCCCAATTACATTCATCCCCAGCAATCCATGTTCAGGCCCCATACAGTCATCCGATACAATCAATACTCCTCGTTGTGAGATTTCCATACCCCCAACTTTAAAATCCAATACTACATAGCCTACATAAGGAATGCATAGTCCATTTGCTGCTTTCAACTTTAACCAATTAATGGTTTCTTTGCCTTCTGCCTGTTGGTCTTTATAATGTCTTTTAAAAAAGGCTTCACTAAAAAGGGTTACCTGGGATCCAGTATCGAGGAGGCAAGGGATGGTCTTTCCCCCAGCTGTGACCTCGACTGTTGGACATTCTCCGACGAAAGAGGGCTTCGATGGTGCTCCATTTTGTTGTTCTCCGTCCACTCGCCCTACAGTGGCCGGACTTGGGAGTTTAAAGGTGCCTGGACCTGATGGCGCTGAGAGCAGTCTCGACGGAAGTGCCCAGGTTGTCCACAATGCAAGCAAATTGGGCGTCCCTGTTCATCCCAACGGGGGCGTGCAAGTGGGCGCCGAAGGCGGGTCTGTTCGAGGGCTCTTTCTGTCTGGACTGGGGTCTGTCTGCTGTTCTTCAGTTCCTCTTTCAGGGAATTTCCCAGCTCTGTGACTAGTCTTACCAGTTCTGCCTTGGTTTCATCTTTCCATTTGGTGAAGTCATCAGTAGGGGGCATTGTGGTGACTTGACGGGACTGTCCTTCACAATCATCACCCCAGCCTTCTTTCTCCAATTCCTTCGCTTCCTGAAACAACTCAGAACAAGTCATGACAGGATTTCGGCGTACTTGCCTTTGGAGCTCTTTTTTTATTGGTCCGGCCTGTAGGCTGACAAGGATTTGGTCTCTCAAAGTAGCCTCTTGGTTGGCGGATCCATTTGGTTCTGCTGCTCTCCACTGCTGGAAAGCCTCTCTGATACGCAGACTAAAATCGCTCAATGGTTCCCCACTGCCCTGTCTAATGTTAAAAAATTTTGCCCTTAGGTCAGCAGTAGATGGATTCCTGCCATACAATCTGTTAAAAGATTCAAATATTTTATCAGCTGTATTTGTAGCGTCCTCATTGAGTAGCTGAATCTCCCTTTTAGCGTCCCCCTCTATAGCACTAAAAATAAAATCAATTTTCTGTTGTTCTGTGAGATTCTGAGCCCTAAGAAGGGCTTTCATCTGACTGGCCCAGTCTCCATATTCAAGTCCACTGGTCTTGCCATTAAACTTTGGAGCCCAGGGTACCCCCATGAACCAGGGCCACATTGAATTAAAAGCAGCTGGCCCAGGCTCTGCTGCTGCTGGATTTTCATTACTCATGACTGTACACCTATATACCAGAGATCCTGCCGACAACGCCAAAAAGTGTCACAGGTTTACTTCTTTTTCTCTGGCACACAGATGAACAGACAGAGACAGGTAAGTTCCAGACAAAGGAAGTTTATTTTTAACAGGGAAAATTGTTCAAACTTCCTAAAAATAATGGACGCTGGTGGCAAGGGGGATAGGGAGTATAAAGTCTTTAAAAGAGTCTTTAAACGTTTACTTCACCTCAATGATTGGGCTCAGGCAGTGGAAGGGAGAGGGGAAGGGGGGGGGGGGGGGGGGGTGAGAGGACGTGTAGTGAGGAAGGCGGTGTGGTCCTGGTCCCGACACACAGCGTGGCTGCAGTATTTCTCTGGTTCCGTGGGAGGCAGCGTGTCGTCCTTTACCTCCAACGAGCCGTTGCTATTTGTCTCTCGTTCACAGTCCTTCCATCAGCTTGATCGACGAAGCTCTCTGCCGTCGATCAGCGTCTGTTTCCTCAGCTCCACTAGCCAGCCAGCTCGCCCACAGTCCTGCCCTCAATGCTTTTCAGCCTGCTGCCTGATTGACTGCATGGCACAGTAATTGGCAACTCGCTGCAGGTGTGATGGGGAGGTCCTTCTGAGCAGTGAAGAGAAACTCAGAACAAAGTGAAATCACACAAAAAAAAAGTGCAAAACAACACACTAGTGAATAATACACACACAAAAAGAGTCTCTTCTTGGCTTTGTGACACAAGCTATTTTTAGAACGGTGGAGCAGAGCCGTGAGCTGCTCAGAGCTACGCTACGGAGGCTCATTATGGGATTTCTTGGTTTCCCTCATCATCAAACTCATCAAATACACAATCCAACAACTCCACAACGCTCTGGTGGACAAGTTGTGAGCTGCACATTCACCACGCTATGAGATAATAACACAACGTTACCACACAGAGTTGTTTTAGAGGGAAATACAGAGACTGATGATGAAAAACTGTCCCTGAAGGCAACGTGCATCAGCGGTTTTACATGAATTTACCTCGGGAGTGAACCGCTTCCTCTTTTAATTTGGTGAACAGCCTTCACAACTTCCTGTTGTTTTTATTTTTGTGGCACTCTGACACAGTGAACATGTCATCATGGTCGATGACGTCATCACACGCCCTGTGGGATGTGTATCGTTTAGACAACACACCCACAACGTGTCTGAAGCCTCGGAGTCACAGGTCTGAAACCCCGACCGTCAACATGAACACCTGAACACACCATGAACACCTGAACACCTGAACACATCCTAGAACAGTGGATCCCTAAATCGGCACAAATTAGAGCATTGGACAAAAATCTGAAGAAAACACCAGACATGTAGCCTACAAATATTTTCTTTTTTAGTCAATGTAGCCTACATTCATATTAGGGCCAATGGCATGAAGTCTTGGAAATATTGTAGAAAAATTTCTGGGAAGACGTGGTAGGCTACAATTTCTCCAAAAACAGTTAAACATTTCTAGAAGTGGGAGAAATTCTAGAAAAAGGAGTAATATTTAAAAGAAATAAAAATAAAAATAAAATAAATTAAAATTCTAGAAAAAAGTTGTAAAATTTCTCAATTGTTTTTTTTTTTTTTAATTCTACAAAAAGTGGTAAAAAAATAAATAAATTTGTAACCGGAGTCCAGGGTGAACTTTTTTTTATAAAACTCCGGTTTCAGCTTCATGTGTGGACAGGAAAACCACACATTTTTCACAAAGCCCCGCCCCCCTTAGTTACTGTTGCTAGCACGTCAAGCTTCTCGATGCTGACCCATGGATCATCATGCGCTGACCAGCTACTGTGAATATCAATAATCACTAAACATGCAACACTAATACAAAATGGTGGTCACCATATGTAAACATAATGCTGATATGGTGAAAATCGGCTTTTATCTAATTGTAAATTCCCCACTGTTTAGCTTCCTCCCGTCCTGTAGCTACATTTGTTTTCAATGAAGCCTTTCAGAATCAATCAGTGGATCGATGGATTATCGTTACCATGTGTGTATTTGTGTATTTTCGTATCTGTCTTAAACAAGAGATTACGGCGGGGTGTGTTAGTAGCGTGGACTCGTCTCGCGGTGCCGGTCAGTTTGAGCCTCCACAGCTGCTTTCCTGTTAGGAGTGATATCGCCACCTACTGCTTTGGAATGTGCATGACATTGTTTGAGGCGGTTTCATGTGGACGGAAATTTTTTTGGTGTGGATGGATGGGGATTTTTTTTTTTTAAACCGGGGCCCAAAAAGTTTGGTTTCAAAAAATACCTGTGTTCATGTGGACTAGGCCTAAATAAATTAAAGTTAAAATTCTAGAAAAAAGTTGTAAAATTTCTAAAAAAAATTAAAAATTCTAAAAAAAAAACAACAAACAAAATAAATAAATAAAAAAATCTCAAAAAAATAAAAGTTCTAAAAAAAAAGTGGTAAAATTTCATGAAGAATTTGGGGACTTGAACCCTCTCAAACCTTTTCACATCAAGGACCCCTAAAATGATACAAATTAGACCATGGACCCCCTTAGGACAAAATTTTGAAGCAAATTTTTGGAAATATTGTAGAGAAATTAGTACAATTTCTCCAAAAAAGTGGTAAAAAAATTCTCCCCCCAAAAAAAGTTTTAAAAAAGTGGGAAGATTTCGAAAAAGAAAAGAAAAACAGTTAAAAATGTTCTAGAAAAAAATGGCAAAATGTTCTCAAAAACAATACTAGAAAAAATTGGTAAAAAATTCTCAAAAAAAAAAAAGTTTAAAAAGAATTCTAGAAAAGTGGTAAAATGTCTAAAAAAATTAAATTTCAAGAAAAAGTTGGGGGTCCCCGGACCGCACTTTGAAAACCACTGCCCTAGAACAGTGGATTCAAACCTTTTCACATCAAGGACCCCTAAAATGACACAAATTAGACCACGGACCCCCATTGGACAAAATGTTGAAGCAAACACCAGAAGAAATACACAAATATTTGGTCTGAGACTGAAGAACATTACTTTTTTAGTCAATGTATGTTTAAAACTAGGGCCAATGGCGGGAATTTTTGGAAATATTGTAGAGAAATTAGTACAATTTCTCCCAAAAAAGTGGTAAAAAAGTAGTAAGATTTCAAAAAAGAAAAGAAAAAAAAACTGTTAAAAATGTTCTAGAAAAAAATGGCAAAATTTTCTCAAAAACAATACTAGAAAAAATTTGTAAAAAAAAAAAAAGTTTTAAAAAAATTCTAGAAAAGTGGTAAAATGTCTAAAAAATTCTCAAAAAAAATTAAAACTGTTAAAAAAGTCTAGGAAAAAAAGTGGTACCTCACTTTGAGAAACACTGTCCTAGAACACACCTGAACACACCTGTCCATCTCTCAGACACCTCCAGCTCCAGAGAGAATCTCAGAGAGGAGATGGTTTTTAGATCAACCCTTCAAAATAAAAGACTTGTGAAAGGTGAATAACTGTCAGACTGATCATAATGTTTGATTGTCAGACTGATCATCATAATGTTTGATTATTGATTATTGGTGTATTGTTGAGGTGAAGCAGCTGTTTCCCTACATGTAAACACAGTATAACACCTGTTTATTATCTAACAGTGTGATGATGCAGCAGCGGGGGCGGAGCCTCTGCTGCTCCCGCGAGGAGAGGACCACTCTGATGATGATGATGAAGATCACGGAGCGATGTCTCACTCTGCTCTCATTTCCTCACACCATGCACACACCCAGTGGGTTTTCACATCATAAGAGACAAAAGACATAATGATGTGATAAAAGTTGACACTCACTCTGCACTACTACAACAACTTACACAATAACCTTTTCTGTATTCTGTATATCTATCTTTATCTTTATTCTATTCTATTTTATATAAATCCCAATGTGTATATTAGTAGTAGTAGTAGTTTATTCGATCTTTTACACAAAATTGTTAACAGTTGAGCATCAATCAGTCAGTCAACCTTCCATAAAACCATCATTAGTTCAACTAGTTCATAAATAGATAGAAAAGGTGCAGGCTGAAGCTATCTAGCTTATAAATGCTGCCTACTACCCTTTAATTCATTATTCCATTAAATCCATTAGAGCTCTTCATGGTTTCAGAGTCAGTATCCAATAATTAACAAATGAAGCCAAAAAAATGAAAGAAAGAAATAATTAAACAGCATTACAGTTGCAATCAACACCCAATGAATCAATCCTGTTTATAGCTTTCTATCATACTATGTTTTAATCTATTTTTAAATTGTGTTATGTTTTTGCTTTGTATGAGATCCTCTGTCAGGTTACACATGCTTTTTAATGTCGTATTTATTCTCTTAGCTCCTACCTCTCCTCTCTTTCCTTGAACATTTTTTGAATATTATTATTAGGGAGTACATTTTTCTTGGCTTTGTATATTATCTGTGCAGTTTTAATTTTTACTACTGTAAGTCAGCAAACTTTAATACTCTCCATTTGATTTGATAAACAGATTGTTGGTGTGGTGGTTGTATGCTGCATGGTTTACTATCTTTATGGCCCTTTATTGCATAATGTAAATAGGTTGGAAGTTAGTTTTGTAGCTGTTTCCCCAAATCTCTACACAGTATGACAGGCAGGGCCGTTGTATAGGGGAGAAAGGTGATGATAACTCTAGGGGCCCAGCGCCCAGTGGGGCCCATAAAAAACCCCAGTAGTCTAATCTTTGTATGACTGATTTATTCTGCATAAGACCCTGACTAATACTCATAGTACACTGTAAAAACTCAACATCTTTCCAAGAATATTTGTCTTATTTCTTGTCCAAATGTCTCATTTCTAGTCAAAACTAATCTCTTTCCACTTAAAATAAGACTCATTACCTAAAAATTAACTTGTTTTTAGATCATTTTCATTTAAATTCACAACAAATAGAAAAATCTGCCAGTGAAAGTAAGTTTTTTGTGCTTGTAATAAGGAAGAAAAACTTGCTCCACTATCAGATTTTTTCTACTTATTCCAAGTGAAAATCTGCTTGAAAGAAGTAAAAAGTGCCTAAAAACAAGCTACTTTTAATATAATGTGTCTTATTTTAAGTAGAATGAGATTTGTTTTGACTAGAAATGACATTTTGACTAGAAATAAGACAAATATTCTTGCTAAGATACTTGAGTTTTTGCAGTGTAATGCTGCATTAGCATCAAAACAAAGAAGGCTAAATAAAAAACGATAATACATACGTAGTCTAAGAAAAAAAAAGGAAAAGTTAGGGGGAGGGGCCCACTTTAGTATTCTTTAAGGGGGCCCAGAATTCCTAGCAACGGCCCTGATGACAGGTATGGTAATATGAGCGTGTTATATAGCGTTTTTTGATTCAATATATGTCGTGTTTTACCCAGTATGCCTATACTCCTTGCCAGTTTCAACCTCACGTTATTTATTTGGGGTTTCCAACTTAGATTTTGGTCTGTTTTATTCTATTTTATTTTATCTTACTTTATTACAATGTTTTATTTCATCACTACCTTTAACTATTTTTGCTACTTTTGTGCACCTGACACCACATCAGGTTCCTTCTGCTGTAAACTGAGCTTCACTGAATTGAATGTCTTTATTGTCATTGCACAAGTTCAACGAAATTGGGTGCAGTCCTCAAAGTGCAAGTAGGAAAAATATAAAAATAAATAAAACATCTATAATAAATAAATAAATAAAATCAATGCTCTTGGCTATAAAAACATTTTTGATTTCTAAAAGGTTGAAATGATGTAAAATGTAAAAAGTAAACAAAGCCCAAATAAAGACCTAGAATTAGGTATATTAATTATATAAAGAATAAATAAAATATGAGATTAAAAGTCACAGTGACAGATGGAGAGTCAGATTTATTCGGTGGCATTTCACAAACGTGTCTCATTGCCCCCGGTGACGGTGACCTCACTTCACCAGCAGCAATGCATTGTGGGACGCGCTGATGTGCACTGAACACATGAACACACACACACACACACACACACCCAGTACCAGAGTGTGTGTGTGTGTGTGTGTGTGTGTGTGTGTGTGTGTGTACCAGTCTGTGCAGAATGACTCACTCTAGTGGTGGAGAGAGGAACTGCACTGAACCTCTGGGTCTGATTAACGTCAGGCTGCTCTGCTTTTCCCTGTTAAAAGGGAGTTTTTCCTCAGTGGATGTGAGGGTCTAAGGACAGAGGATGTTGTTATTATGGGATGTAATAAGGCCCTTTGAGACAAACTGGTGGTAGAAACCGGCTCTACTAATAAAATTGCCTTGCCTTGCTCTCTGACATAACACCGATTCCTTCTCCCTCTCTACCTCTCTCCCTCCTTTCTATCTCTTTCTCCCCCACCTTCAGGGGTGGAGTGCGGCACCAAAATCTACCCGGGAAAATTCTGACTGCACCGGCCGTTTCCCATGAGGCTTTGCACCATTCTACATTAGTTTAAGAACAAATAAACAAATTAAATTGCTGGTTATTTTATATTTTGTGGTCATGAAAGTTCTGTAACTAAAAAAAAATAATTAGATAAAGATTGGAGGCTAAACAAAAATCATTTAGTAGGCTGGATTGATGAGAGTGTGATTCACTACCGCAACCATGAGTGAGATGTAGAGAGACATGAAGGGGTGGAAATAATGGTTGGACTTTCCATGTAGGTGTAGGGCTTGGAAATTATTATGGGGGCGTGCAGTCTATGTTACTTTCAACTTCTAAGCACCACTCGGCCGCGCGGGCAGCTTGCGGGCCGGCTCGCTTGAGCTTATTGGCCGCCGGCCGACTGGGAAATCTCCCAGTCCTCCCTTCTTTCTTTCTTTCTTTCTTTCTTTCTTTCTTTCTTTCTTTCTTTCTTTCTTTCTTTCTTTCTTTCTTCTGTCTTTTTCTTTCTTTCTGACTACCCCTGTCTCTGTCTTTTTCTTTCTTTCCTTCTACCCCTGTCTCTCTATCTTTTTCTTTCTTTCTTTCTTTCTTTCTTTCTTTCTTTCTTTCTTTCTTTCTTTCTTTCTTTCTTTCTTTCTTTCTTCCTTCTGTCTTTTTCTTTCTTTGTACCTCTGTCTGTCTTTTTCTTTCTTTCTTTCTTTCTTCTGTCTTTTTCTTTCTTTCTACCTCTGTCTGTCTTTTTCTGTCTTTCGTTCTTTCTTTCCTTCTAGCCCTGTCTCTCTATCTTTTTCTTTTGTTCTTTCTTTCTTTCTTTCTTTCTTTCTTTCTACCCCTTTCTCTCTGTCTTTTTCTTTCTTTCTTCTTTCTTTCTTTCTTTCATGCTCTGTGAGGGGGGTTTGCTTCTTACTGTAATTTTAAGTACGGGCAATAAGGAAGTGTAAATAATAAAAGCTGGATGAAAAGTCTTTCTTTCTTTCTTTCCTTCTTTCTTTTCCTCTCTCTCTCCATCCCCCCTCTCTCCCTCTATCTTTCTTTCTCTATTTTTTCTTTCTCTCCCTCTCCCTCTTTCTCCTCTCCTCCTCTCCCCATCTGTCCCCTACCCTCTCTTTCTCAGTCTGTGTGAACTACAGCGGAGTGAGTCCTCCTGCTCCCGCTGCTCCATAGAGGATCTCAGCGCCTCCTCCTCCTCCTCCTCTGCGCAGCCTCCCTGCATCCCTCTCTCCTCCCCTCCTCCTCTCCTCCCTCTCTCCTCTCCTCCCTGACGGACGGAGCATCACTGCGCACCGAGCGGAGCGGAGCGGCGCAGCCAGACACGGAGAGACAGCAGAGATCTAGCGGACAGCGCGGACATATGCAGCAGCGGAATCGAGCCCAGGCCGCCGGGACCAGAATCATCATCATCACCACCTAGGCTAGAGGGTTTCTACTGCTCTATCTATGGATGTGAAGTAACGGAGTAACGGAGCAGCAGCAGCAGCAGCAGCAGCAGCAGTCAGTCGGTGTCCTCAACCTCTCCCGCATCCTCCTCCTCCCCGCGGCCCACAGACACAAAATGGCGGACATGATCGAGCTGGGACCCGCCTACGGTGAGAGACAGGCCCTGTGTGTGTGTGTGTGTCTGTGTGTGTGTGTCTGTGTGTGTGTTGTATTGTGTTGTATTGTGTTGTGTGTGTTGTGTTGTTCAGCGTCGAGCTCGCTGCTCCAATACATGTTTTTTTTTTATTTTTTATTATAGGCTGTTATATTATTATTATAGGCCTGTTATTACAGCATGTGTGTGTGTGTGTGTCTGTGTGTGTGTGCCTCTGTGTGTGTCTGTGTGTGTTGTATTGTGTTGTGTTGTTCAGCGTCGAGCTCGCTGCTTCAATCCGCCTCATACTTGTTTTTATTATAGGCCGGTATATTATTATTATAGGCCTGTTATTACAGCCTGTGTGTGTGTGTGTGTGTGTGTGTGTGTGTGTGTGTGTGTGTGTGTGTGTGTGTGTGTGTGTGTGTGTGCGTGTGTGTGTGGCAGGTGTGTATTTTTTTATCCTTAGCTACATAATGTTTCTGGTTTCCTGTCGATGATCAAACAAACAGATCGATCGATCGATTCGGGATGTGAAGGTTTTTTTTTTTTTTTTAAAGGTGCAGACGGATCGATCAGTGACTGTGACGTCATCCGACCCACACACACACACACACACACACACACACACACACACACACACACAAAGAAATGATGATGATGGTTATTATTGTTATAATGACGTCACTGTCATCGGTCCTTCCCGGTCGGTCGGTCTCGTGCGCCTCTCTCTCTCTCTCTCTCTCTCGTGCATGCATGAGGCCTCATCCGTGCGTGCGTTCGTGCGTGCGCGTGCCAGTCGGGGTGGGTACCGGGTGACGTCATGGTGTCTGTATACCCGGCGCAGAGTGAAAAAGAACTGAGCTGAACCCGCAGAGACACACACACACACACACACACACACACAATAATAATAATAATAATAATAATAATAATTATTATTGGCTCAGATGTTGATCAATAATCTTCTGTTCATACAATAATGGATCAATACCATTGATCAGGAGGGAGATGACCTCATCTATCACCTGTTTTACTTTCTCTATCTATCTATCTATCTATCTATCTATCTATCTATCTATCTATCTATCTATCTATCTGTCTATCTATCTATCTATCTATCTATCTATCTATCTATCTATCTATCTATCTATCTGTCTATCTATCTATCTATCTATCTATCTATCTATCTGTCTATCACCTGTTTTACCTTCTCTATCTATCTATCTATCTATCTATCTATCTATCTATCTATCTATCTATCTATCTATCTATCTATCTATCTATCTATCTATCTATCTATCTATCACCTGTTTTACTTGTTTATGTTCAACACACACACACACACACACACACACACACACACACACACCAAAACAATCGTGTCTCTTGACGATGTGACTTGTTGTCCAGGGCGTCTCCGTGGCAACGCAACACAACGGCAACATGTTGTGACACGTTTTTACCTGGTAACCTGCTGTGGTCCTTTGACCTTTGACCTTTGACCTCTGACATACACATCCAATAAAAACAAACTCCCTCAAACATAATAATGGTCAATAATGTCATCATTTTGACTATTTAGAATGAAATAAATCCAGTAATGTAATAACTTAAATGCTTGAGTAAATATAATATAATAATAATAATGTAATAAGTTATTATGTTATTGGTTTAGTATTAAAAGCAGCTTTGAAGATGTGATAACTGGTGCTGATAATGTAATAATAACACATGTATCACTTTATGTTTCTTTATATCCAGAGTGATACAACCAGGTTGTACTATTCTATCTATTTATTTTAATGTTTATTTAACAGGGACGATACATAGATACAACATGGCCACACAGAGTGAAAAATGCGATGCATACCAGACGTCTACACTGCAAAAACTCAAAATCTTTCCAAGAATATTTGTCTTATTTCTTGTCAAAATGTCTCATTTCTAGTCAAAACTAAACTCTTTCCACTTAAAATAAGACTCATCACTTAAAAATGAACTTGTTTTTAGATCATTTCCACTTGTTTCAAACACATTTGTCACTTGAAATAAGTAGAAAAATCTGCCAGTGAAAGTAAGTTTTTTGTGTTTGTAATAAGAAAGAAAAACTTGCCCCACTAATAGATTATTTTAAGTGAAAATCTGCTTGAAAGAAGGAAAAAGTGTCTAAAAACAAGCTGCTTTTTAAATGTGACGAGTCTTATTTTAAGTAGAATGAGATTTGTTTTGACTAGAAATAAGACAAATATTCTTGGTAAGATATTTGATTTTTTGCAGTGTAGCTGCAGCTAACGGTCAGTCTTTGTCCCTGGTCAGGCTACAGAAGGATAAAAGATACTGAATACCGTTTCAATAAAGTGCAATAATACAAATACAGTGAATAATACAGTGAATAGATATCATGAATAAATAAACACAGCTACAACATTTAGATTAAGAAATTGCACAAATTAAATACATTAAACATGAGTAAAATGCTGTATTGACACTAGTGACTTGAGAGAATTTAATGTTCACATTTCTGCTGCTGCTTGAGCCGATGTTTAGCTTTAGCACTAAACATCTTTCATTCTGTTTCTATTACTACTTCCTCTGTTTCCAAACATTTGTGAGAAACGATGAAGCAAATCTCATTTATCCTGAAGCATGGAGCAGGAGGGGGATTCTCAATTAAAACGATCCCGGATGGCCGCTCCTTTTTCTAAAGTGAAGGAGTCAGGATTTTAAAGGGATAGTATCATTTTTTTAAAGTGGTGTATGATCTCCAAATAGCCCCTAAGTACTTTAATTGCAGTAGAAGACTCTCTGCACTCCTCCCGTTAGCAACGCCAGCCCATAATAGCCCTGCCCAGAGATTTACAACATACAGTGTTGTGAATGGACCCAAAAAAACGGCCTATTTTCACGGCCTAAAAGAGGTTTTACCTGAAAAAAAAATACACTGTTCCATTGTTCACTATAATATAATTTTTTCCAGCCCCTCAAAGTGCAGGAAAAACACAGTTTTTATTTGGACCTAACCAACTCACGTATCCCTCCGCCCAGGGTTAGCGCCCGCCGATCAGCAGTTGGTTAGGTCCAAATAAAAACTGTGTTTTTCCTGAACTTTGAAGGGGTGGAAAAAATTATATTATAGTGAACAATGGAACTGTGTATTTTTTTTCTTTTAGGCCGTGAAAATAGGCCGTTTCTTTGGCTCTGTTCACAACACTGTATGTTGTAAATCTCTGGGCAGGGCTATTATGGGCTGGCGTTGCTAACGGAAGGAGTGCAGAGAGTCTTCTACTGCAATTAAAGTACTTAGGGGCTGTTTGTAGATCATACAACCCCACTTAAAAAAAATGATACTATCCCTTTAAATCTCCTATCAGTGAGGCGGCTTACAGTAACTCAGTTTATCACAACAACCAGTCATTTATTCATTTTGTGATAAAAGCACAACATTCGGTCGATGTGCTGGTGGACATAATGTCGTTTAATGTAGTTTTTTATTGACATTCTGCAACAAATACTATGACATGTACATCCATTTCAAATATATTAGTCACAAAGTATCAGCATGAATGTCCTTTTTCTAGTAATAAAAGAACATAAAAAACAGAACTAAAACATGAACACATATGGTATGGTTACTGCTACATATATACAGTACCTACAGCATATTATCTCAGGTTAAAGCAAGTTAAAGTCCGGCCTGCGTGGTGTTGTATAGTCCGTCCATTTCTTCCAACGTGAAACAAACAGGTCCTTCTTGTAATTTAAATCTGCAGTTAGTTTCTCCATCGTGATGTCCGTCCACATGGTCAGTGTTGGACTCTCCTGTCAAAGACATTTTATTTCTCCTAAGGGCCTTTTTGCCTGCCACTAACACTAAACACATGTTTGTCTCTCTTTGTCCGTCCTTCAGGCATGAGGGTATGAGGGTGGACATGTTTCTAACTAATCTGGATATTGGGCCATTCAAAAAAACAAAAGAAACGCCCTGCAGCCATTTGATTTGTTAAAATACACTGCAAAAACTCAAAATCTTACCAAGAATATTTCTCTCATTTCTAGTCAAAACAAATCTCATTCTACTTAAAATAAGACTCATCACATTAAAAAGTAGCTTGTTTTTAGATACTTTTTACTTCTTTCAAGCAGATTTTCACTTGAAATAAGTTTTAAAAAATCTGATAGTGGAGCAAGTTTTTCTTTCTTATTACGAGCACAAAAAACTTGCTTTCACTGGCAGATTTTTCTACTTATTTCAAGTGAGAATTGGTTTGAAACAAGTGAAAATGATCTAAAAACAAGTTAATTTTTAGGTGATGAGTCTTATTTTAAGTGGAAAGAGATTAGTTTTGACTAGAAATGAGACAAATATTCTCGGAAAGATTTTGAGTTTTTGCAGTGTAAATACAAGTATTCAAATGATTCATTAACCAATTGTAAAATGTAAATGCTCATTAAATCAGAGTTAGAAACGCTCACATGACACATTGTCCTTAAAGATGCTATAGTTTGTATCCAACTAAACTCCTCAGATAAAGTTGAGTCACTTTAATAACCCGACTGGTGTTGAACCTCGATGTGAAGGAGACCAACCAGTCAGCTGCTGGGTTATTAAAGGGGGAAATGATTGACTGAAACTAGGTTTAGAAACTTTATTTGCTTGTGTCAGAAGCTTTGTTCTGGTTGTTTGTGCTGTGCATTGCTATAAGTTATCAATCTATAACCCAAATAAAAAGAGGAGGTCGTAGACTGTGAAGGGAAACTTTGCACTGCACTGCAAAAACTCTATCTTACCAAGAATAATTTGTCTTATTTCTAGTCAAAATGTCATTTATAGTCAAAACAAATCTCATTCTACTTAAAATAAGACTCAACAAATAAAAAGCAGCTTGTTTTTAGACACTTTTTACTTCTTTCAAGCAGATTTTCACTTGGAATAAGTAGAAAAATCTGGTAGTGGAGCAAGTTTTTCTTTCTTATTACAAGCACAAAAAACTTGCTTTCAATGGCAGATTTTTCTACTTATTTCAAGTGAAAATTAGTTTGAAACAAATGAAAATGATCTAAATATCTATCTATCTATCTATCTATCTATCTATCTATCTATCTATCTATCTATCTATCTATCTATCTATCTATCTATCTATCTATCTATCTATCTATCTATCTATCTATCTATCTATCTATCTATCTATCTATCTATCTATCTATCTATCCCTCCACAACCTCAGTGGTTCACTTCTGGTTCACTTCGGTCAGGACAGGCCGCTCCAAAGTTCTGTTTATAAAAGCTTTAAGAATTTAGCTAGAGATGTTATCTACACCAGTAATAATAATACCACACAGAGTTGTTTTAGAGGGAAATTCATGCCAAACCACTGATGCACGTTGCCTTCAGGGACAGTTTTTCATCAACAGTCTCTGTATTTCCCTCTACAACAACTCTGTGTGGTAACGTTGTGTTATTATCTCATAGCGTGGTGAATGTGCAGCTCACAACTTGTCCACCAGAGCGTTGTGGAGTTGTTGGATTGTGTATTTGATGAGTTTGATGGAGGGAAACCAAGAAATCCCATAATGAGCCTCCGTAGCGTAGCTCTGAGCAGCTCACGGCTCTGCTCCGCCGTTCTAAAAACAGCTTGCACCGACAATTAAAGGTAACGAACCTACTGCTATGACTATAGGGGTTATGGTGATGGGCCAGTTTGACTAAATGTTGAACTATTAGGCCTGTAACGATACACGTGTCGAAACCAAAACCGCGACACTCTAAGACGAACCTAAAAACAACAACACAACAACAACAAAAAACTGACAGCGAGTGCGTGTCACGACTTCCTGTATCCGGCCCTTCAAATTAAAAGCCCTATAGTCTTTCATAAACAGTTCAGTCATATTGATTTTGACTTAATTTTGACAAAACACAGCTCCAAATGTTTGTTTTTTCTGCTGCAACCAATCGACCAATGAGATTTTGGTCGGCTAAATTGCATTGTATTATAATTGCTTAACTATTGTAAAGTGCATTGAGTTTGCCCTGTGCATGAAATGCACTTTATAAATAAAATTGAATTGAATAATGTTTTTTTGGTTGACCAGTGCTTGGTCGACTATTTGGGGGCAGCCCTAGCTATAATTGTTAACGTTAGGCTATATTGTTGTTATAATAAATAATCCAGTTTTTGCTCTCAAAATCTCTTCTTTTTTCAAACTTAATAAAATTAGAATTGAATCGAATCGTGTATCGAACCGTGGGTCAGAAATCGAGATACGAATCGAATCGTGACTTTGGTGAATCGTTACAGGCCTATGAACTATCCCTTTAAGCTTCAGATACGGTAGAAAAGGAGTTCATATGTGAAGATTATCTCACTGAACTAAACTGGTGTTTTAGTCACAGAGCTGATTTTCTTTACTGGAATCAGATTCAGTCGTCGATCAATAACTATTGATCTGGTGAACTGATCAGTTTTTGTTTTTCTCACCTCAGAGAAACGTCTTCAGGTGTTTCTTTCAGCCAATCAGAGGAGCCGCTGCTGGATGGATCAATACTAACTATCACTGATCAGAAACTCAGGCAGAGAGAGAGAGAGAGAGGCCTCAGTGTGTGTGTGTGTTGCTAGGCGACCAGCTGCTTTCAGCTCTGTCCAAAAACATGAGGTCATCAGACGGAGCCTGAATGAGAAGCAGCAGCACTGAGGCATTGTGGGAGTTTGGTTATGTTCATGAATAATTAATGAGGCTGTGACAACTGCGATGACGATGATCGATCACCGATAGGACGTATTGATTGATCGGCAGCTGGCACTCACTTGCTCAGAGACTTTCAAAATAAAACGACGCCCGTCTCCTGAAAAGCAAGTTTTCAAAGTAAAAGAACTGTTTTTTCAAAATAAAACGAGTGCAGCAGAGTTCAGTGTTTGTTTGTATATTATACAGATCCCCATTCGCTGCAGCAAAGCCACAGCTATTCTTCTTCCTGGGGTCCAACAGTGTCAAATATACATCCAATAATACAAAAACAGAAACATTATAGGCCTATATAAAAAATAATAATAATTAAAAACAAAGAAAATACAAAAACTAGTGAGCAATACGCCTCACCTAACAAAACAACATCAGAGTGAGCGTTTCCACTTTGTTACCGTGCTTTATCCATTTTTATGTTAGTAAGTCATCACATATTGCATCCATATCTACATATTATATATGTATACATTATTTCACTATCAACTTACACTTCATATCATATTGCATATAGATTCATTCTACAGCATATAGATTCATTCTGCAGTTTACATATTATAATAACCCATATATATCTATATATCTATAAAAATATACAGCATATTATACATATAAATATACCATGTTTTCCTATTTTGCTAAATACTTGTTTATTAATATTTTTGAATTGCTTTATGTTAGTGGTTAGTTTGAATTCCATTCATTCATACCTCTATACAACATAGGGCCGGATTTACTAAAGGTTTGCGTGTATTAAAACGTGTGCAAACGTGATTGCACGCGCAAACACATGTGGAACCTGATCTACTAACCGGACGCACCGAGGATTGCGTCCCTCACACGGGCAGAATAGCACGTGCGATCCATTTAGCGTGTTTGCCTTGATGAATATGTAAATATGGGCGTTTCAGCCAGAACGTGCAGAATACTGGGAGGAGTAGATGCAAATAGATTTATTTAGCGCGTGCAATGTGATTTACCAAACCAGGAAGAGATTGCGGTGGCTGTTTTTGCGTCTTTATTCACCACGTCTGAAAACCATGTACTAACTGATACAACTTTGCCAAAACGTATGCGTTTATTGGTTTGATACCTGTCAGAGCCCCATGATCTTACATCTCTGCATTTCCTCACGTCTGGGTCATTCTGTAACAGTTTTTCAGCTGTGTTAAAAGTCATTTACGCGCCGTTACGCACGACGCATGTCTGTCCTGCAGTGCGCTCCTCTCCTCTCCTCTCCTCTCCTCTCCTCTCCCCTCCTCTCCTCTCCTCTTTCCTCCCCTCTCCTCTCCCCTCCCCTCCCCTCTCCTCTCTCCTCTCCTCTCCTCTCCTCTCCCCTCCTCTCCTCTCCTCTCCTCTCCTCTCCTCTCACCTGGCTGCTCAGCTCCGTCTCTCAGTCCCGGTCCCGGACTGAGACACGTCACCGCTGCCTTCACCCGTCTTTGATCCCTCTGGTCAGTGGTCAGAGCGTTTAGATCCGTGTGTCCCACCTGAGCTCTCTATTAATCCACTCGATCATGGGCGGCACACACACACACACACACACACACATATTACAGGTGTGTGATTGTGGCTGCAGCTGCTGCCTGTTCGTCACTATATGACGTAGCGATTTGTGTTTATTTATCTAAACATGAACACACATGCTGTCTTTGTCTGCATCGGATCAAATGTCATTCTGTCCCTTCGTCCGTCCAGCTCTCTGTCCACTCTCTCCATGGCGGAAACGATTACCACGCGCAAAACCCTCATTTACATATTGCGGTTTGCACGTGTCATTTAGCAGGTTACTCTTAGTAGATCACCTGTTTTGCGCTCACTAACCAAACTCGCAATATTATAGCGGGCACAAACAATATAGCGCCCGCTATCTGGGATCTTAGTAAATCCGGCCCATAGTGTGCTTGATGGCGTTAGATCTGGCTTTAGGTAATGTAAAGTTTCCTACAGCTGCATGTCTGCTGATATATTTATGACTCTCTGCACTAAAGTCAGTAAGGTTTTTAAACAAGATAAAAGGTGCTCTTAGGACAGATATATTTCTAATAACAATAAACAGTGAGTACAATAGTCTGTCTTTGACCAATAACCAGTTAAGTTTCTTGTGCATAGAGATGATATCTGTCCTAGTCACACTTTAGTATAATGTCCCTAATAGCAAAGTTCCTTTGGCTTGGATGTGGCCCAAATAAACAGCAAAGATCTGGCCCACTTACGGAAGTGAATGACGGCCCATATCTGGCCCAAGTATATGAAAGCTATGCTTAACCATAACATAACCAGACCTCTACCAGAACTGTACCAACTACATATGGCTTATAGCTGGGCTTCATAGGGCCTGCCTGTATGGCTGTGTTCAGGTAAAGCCTACTGGCTCTTATGTGGCCCCCATGTGGCTGACAGACCAAAATCCAGATTTTACCCAGAACCTAAACTAATATACACCAAACCTTTCATCTGGCCCACTTTTGGAAGTGAATGATGGGCCACATCTGGCCCTAAGGTATATAAGCCCAAACTGAACCATAACAAAACCAGACTTCTACCAGGAGTAAACTAAATTCAAATAATTATATGGCTCATGGGTCACATACAGAATACGTGTGGCTCAGTTCTGTTGAATCATTGTGGCCCACATGTGGTTGACAGAATAAAACTGGTACTTTTTTTTCATCAGATCTATAACACACCTTCCATCTGCCCCACATTATGAAGAGAATGACAGGTCAATTCTGGCACCAAAATTAAAAAATGATAATTTTAGTGCAATAGCAGTACTGATTAAGTTGTTCGATACCTATATAGATCACTTAAATCACACAAAATCAATATGAGAAATTAAGAAACACACAAGTTTCCCTTTAAAATTGTATTTTTTCATACTTCAAAATTGCCTTCAATGAACTGTACAGAACATGTAGAAATTACATCCATATAAAAACAGAATCAGAAAAAAACTGATCAAATAGGCTGCAGTAATACTGTACAAAAATACAAGAACAGTGTAGAAATATTAGAAATGAAGAAAGTTTAATTTGTGCATCAAAACTGTCTGTCTTAACTGTCAGTTTCAGCTTGTATTTTTTGTCTCTCTTCATACCAAGGCCCAGTTTCCCATCACCTCCACCTCCTTGTCTGAAACAGCTGCAGTCAGGGTTTCGTCTACGGCACCTTGAGAACACAGGACATTTTGAAAGAGTAGTGTTAGGGCTGTCAAACAATTAAAATTTTAACTTGCGATTAATCTCAAAATTTCCTAAGTTAATCGTGATTAATCGCATCGTTTTCTTTTTTGCTTGAAATCACAGCAATATGAATAATAATAATAATAATAATAATAATAATAATAATACATTTTATTTGGAGGCGCCTTTCAGGTCACCCAAGGTCACCTTACAAAAAAGGAGTGAATGGAGTGAATGGATAAGAAACATAAGAAACATAAGAAAAGAAACATCAATGTTTCTTATGCTTTCCATTCATGGTATTTAAAAATCAGCTGTCAGAGAGAGAGAGCAGCCTTGTTTGGTGATAAGAACAAGTTCTCTAGTGTAGTCAACATGCAGGTTTTCTGTAACATTAGACGGCAACGGCTGAGGTTCCAATGTCACAGCGTTAACTTAATCGTGCGTTTTCTTTTTTCGTGTTATTTAAAAAAAATTTAAAATTTAAAATAAAATAAAAAAATAGTGCCGTTAAAATCATTTTTGCGCTAACGCGTTTATAAAAAACATTGTGTGAAGTTCCGGTGAATCAAAATAAAATAAATCAGACATTGGAGTAACTTGAATCAAGCTTTTTCATCCCAGGAGCAGTAGGGTTAGCAAAGCTGCTAAAGCTGCTAACACAGCCATAGCCTGTCTCTTTCCACCATGGGCTTCAAACACACGCTTTATTAAATTAAAACCGAGTTCTGTTCGGCTAACTTGTAGCTTTCTCCTCTACAGATGTAGGTCTAGTGTGTGCCATTAATTATCAGTAGTTCAACAAAAATGTAAAAGGTTTAAAATTCACTTACCCAAAGCAGCAGCCAGTCCAGAAGCTGAGTGAGAGAAAATGAAAATGTCCGGAGGGTGTCGCAGAATAAACTCCACCCATGGCCACTTGTGCCAGTTGCATGCCAACTGTAGCCCAAAAGCTAACATCTATCATCTGGGAGAGTGCCTTATTTCAGAACTGTGCCAGAAGAAAAATTCCCTCCAATTTTGAAGGTATGGCAAAACCAACGTGGTTATGATGTGGACCTCATGTGTTTTGCCATTTTGTCAGTTACATATGGCCAGGTGCTTCTATTACAGAACTGCCCCAGAAGAGATATTCCCTCCAATTTTACCAGTCACATACCACATGCGGCCCAAAAGAATATTCTATTATCTGGGCCAAGTGCCTCAGTTAAATAAGTGTACCAGAAGAATAATTCCCTCCAAATTTGAATATATGGCAATGCGTATGTGGGTATGATTTGGTCCTCATACATTTTGCCATACCACATTTCAACCAGAGGTGCCAGCTAAATGCCACATGTGGCCCAAAAGTCAATGCTATTGGGGGTGGGCAGCTCTATTCTGTATACATTGTAGTTTATTAGATTAGATTAGATTAGAAAACTTTATTTAACATGTCTCCAGTGGCATTCGACCAAACTGCTAACCAAGCTGTTTTCAAGATGTTTGGATTCATAAAAGTTGCATGTCTTCTTAGAATTGATATACCTCTGTGTGTGTGTGTGTGTGTGTGTGTGTGTGTGTCTAACGAGGCCTCAGGAGGACGGTGTGGTGACATCATTGTTTTTACATCTAACTGTTTATAAACATGATGTCATCGTGTTGTGACATTGCTGTTTTCATATGATGACACCATCACGTTTCACACACATTTCAAAAATCAATAACCCTCTTAAATGATAGTTTCCTTTTCTTAATTTAAATAACTGAAGGATACAAGCTGGAAGGCTGTTGTTCTTTACTTGAAAAATGATTTCCATTGTCTTTAGGAACACAATATCTGAACATTTTAATGATCTTAAAAATAGTGGGTTGGTAGTTTCACAATAGGACGAATCTCCTTGTTGTTTACAACTACTTCCGGGTAGAAAACCAGCATGAGAACAATAGTGACGGACGAGAGTTTCGCTATATATATCTACTTTTTCACGTCACTATATCACCGTTTAGACTAATCTGATGTTTGTAAAGTCTATAAAACCAATGATTGGACAAACATTACTATTACTAGTGTGCACATTTTTGTAATTAGTCATAGATTAGCCGGGCTAACGGTTAGCTACCTGTTTAACTTTAATAACTCAGTGACTCAATAAACGCTCCATAAAAAAATATTTTCTCCAGCGGATATCTGAGTTCCAACATGACTGAGCTAACTGGAGTAGTTTCATGTCGTGTCCCACAACGGGAGGGTTTTAACAGCTGACGTCCTGCTGTTAGCTTAGCTACCGTTAGCTTAGCTACCGTTAGCTGTCCCTGTCAGCTGAGCCACTGATGCTTTCTACTGTGATTCCCCCAAACTGAATAAATACAACACATAGCAACACAAAACACACACACAGAAATAGTAATGTTTCTTCAATCATTTCAGATTTGTCTAAACGGTGATAGGGCGTGAAAAATATGATATATAGCTAAACTCTCGTTTGTTACTATTGATCTCATTCACATTACAGCTGGTTTTCTACCAGGAAGTAGAATGTAAACAACAAGGCGATTCGGTCTATAGCATTCTTTGTTTATTATTCTAATAACTCTTTTTTGAAGCTTGATTATAGGGTCAATTACCAAACCAAATGTTAACCTCTGTGTTTCCATGGTAACCCCCCCCCCCTCCCTCTGTCTCAGCAGCCATGTCCCCGGTGCTGGCGGGCTTCCTGGGCGCCGGCGTCCTGGTCCTGGTGGTGGTGGTCCTGGTTCTGCTCTGGTCCTTCTGCCAGCGCCGCTACCTGCGCGTCAGCGGGCGCTACAAGCTCCACGGCGACCGCTACTGCGACGCCGAGGACCCGCCCTACAAGTTCATCCACATGCTGAAGGGCATCAGCATCTACCCAGAATCCCTCAGCGGCAGCAAGAGGATCGTGCGCGGGATCCGGCGGGCCGAGCGCGGCGGCGAGCGTGACGGCGAGCGCGGCCACGGCCACCTCCACGGCACCGCTACGCACGGCGCGGCGGCGGGGGCGGCGGGGCGCGGCATGGTGCTGGTGGACGCCGAGAACAACATCCTGGACATGCCGGGCCAGCTGCAGATGAGTCACCTGGTCCCGCCCGCCAACGCTAACGCTAGCGGCGGCGGCGGCGGCGTGGAGCGAGCGCTGCCGGTCCGCGCCGACTACTGCTGCCTGGACAGCGGCTCGTCCAGCAGCAGCAGCAGCAGCCAGACCAGCAGCAAGACGGCCTCGCCCTTCACGCCGGCGTCCTCCTCCGAGCCCGAGCCCGAGCCCAGCCTGGGCGCCGTCAGCCTCACCGTCGACTACAACTTCCCCAAGAAGGCGCTGGTGGTGACGGTGGTGGGCGCCCGCGGCCTCCCCGCCATGGACGAGCAGGCGGGCAGCTCGGACCCGTACGTGAAGATGACCATCCTGCCGGAGAAGAAGCACCGCGTGAAGACCCGCGTGCTGAGGAAGACCCTGGACCCGCTGTTCGACGAGACCTTCACCTTCTACGGCGTGGCCTACAGCTCGCTGCCCGACCTCACGCTGCACTTCCTGGTGCTGAGCTTCGACCGCTTCGCCCGCGACGACGTCATCGGCGAGGCCGTGGTGCCGCTGAAGGGCGTCGACCCCAGCACGGGACGGGTCCACCTCAGCCAGCAGATCACCAAGAGGAACATGCAGGTGAGGAACGGATTCACCAACATGTTCTTAAGAAAGATCTTAAGAAATGTCTTAACCCTCTAGGCCCCAGAGTTTATTTAGGAAAATATTAAGTTTGGATTTCAAGATTTCACAAGGCTGTAGCTTGTAAGTGGTGAGAGATAAATCTATGGTGTAAATGAGAAAAATATTCATCATGACCTAAAGTTTGTGATGAGTTTGAGTAAATGTACTCATCTGATTTGCATATTGTGACGTCACCGGTTGGCAGCCCCATTGGATTACGTGACTTCCAGTAAAACTGAATGTTGAACATATTTGCACAGAAAAAAAAAAAAATTGACATCTCATCCTCAAAGTAAAGGAACAGGGGTCTGATTGGAGCACATTTACAGTACATTTACAGTTCTTAAGAACAGTAATTTCTTACGAATTTCTTATTTTTGCTACTTAAGAACTTCTTAAAGCCCCAGTATGTAACTTATCTGGCTTTTTATTAGCAAAAATCAAACATGTCTTTCATAAATCCGTATTTCACTGAAGGTGAATCACAGCTGCATACAAATGAAAACTTTCTACCATAGAATGAGTTGTTACAAGTCGTTACAAATACAAATACACCAGAGGCACTGGTGTTGCATTCAGGTGCAGTCAGGCAGACGGCCGTCGGCAAACTAACCGGATGTCATTTTACTCCACCAGAGAAAGACGGTAAAACAATACCACATAACCATGACAACATGTCGTCCACTTGTTTACATAGAGGCTTGTTTATCCTGTTCCATGCAGCGTCTGTTGTCTGTCTGACGTCTGCCCCGTTTCATCTGAATGCAACATCAAGAATACGTTCAGATATGCAACCGCACCGCTAGATGGGGGGAATTCATACGTATTATACCTTTAAAATACGTCACTGCATTGCATTGCACGCAACAACAAACAGCAATATAGTTTGTGTCTTAACCGTCAGTCACTCACTAACCATGGAGAAGAAACTTTTCAAGACAGGAGCTTGAGGTTATGTTGGATGAAATTACAGTTAAAGTCCCCCTCCCGCGACCCTTTTTGGTCATTTTAAAACCAGCAGCTCATTAGCAATGCACCTCTGGAGGGGGGGCGGAGACTGCGCTGCTCTGCACCCGTACAGTAGTAGTAGTAGTAGTAGTATAGTAGTAGTAGTAGGCTATAGTTCCCTCCCCTGGAGCTGTGACACGTCAGCTCCAGTCTCCCTGAAACGGCCAGTTTGCGTCTGCCGTTGGTTCACAGCAATTTGAAGGCAGAAAAACTCAGAAATGCTGTTTTGCACTTCCTTTTCTGCTGATATGTGCTCTAACACAAGTAAAATGCCACAGGAACACGTGAAAAGCACGAAAAACACGTTTTTCATGGGAGGGGGTCTTTAACAGGCTCACAGTTAACAGGCTCTTTGTGTAATTAGTTAAAATATATATTTACTTATGACCTACTAGTCTAAATTTGTCTAAAATTTGTTGAAAAAGGTGATATGGCTTATACTAGGAATTTAAAGACAGGTCAAGGTTGTCTTAAAGTTAAGAAAAAAGTAAAGAACAAATTTGAAAACTTTGATTTCAAGAATAACTTACATTTATTCTTAAGTTTTTTTTTAAAGAAGAAAGTTGAGAAAACTTTTTTGGAGAATATCCAGACCCAGACCCAGACCCAGACCCAGACCCAGACCAAAGTCCTGGTCTCGTGTCAGTGATGCGTCAGTGACATCATCAGCCGGTGGTCTAGATCTAATAAAGGAACAACAGTGTGAGTCTGTTTCCACTGTGACTTCACTCTTTGTGCTGCTGCTGCTGTTGTTGTTGTTGTTGTTGTTGTTGCTGTTGTTGCTGTTGTCGTCCGGGTGAACAGCTGATGCGGCGGTTGCCGCGGCAACAGGTGAGCGTGACCTCAGAGCGGGACAGACCTGCTGTTGTCTGGACCGTCGTTAAACATGTCAGAGACGTTCTGTTGTCGTTGAGCTGAGGTCTCACTCTGACACGGAAAACCTGCTCACACACATCGCTGTCAGGAACTAACGAGGAACTAACGAGTAGTTACTGAGGAACTAACGAGTAGTTACTGAGGAACTAACGAGTAGTTACTGAGGAACTAATGAGGAACTAACTATTAGTTAATGGACAGTTCTTCAGTAATTACTAATCAAATTACTGAGGAACTAATGAGGAACTAACTATTACTGAATCATTAGTTACCCTTTTTGTGACACATCAAAATGAGTAACTATTCCATTTTTGTGTACCTTAGTTCCTCAGTAACTACTCATTAGTTCATTAGTTCCTCAGTACCTACTCATTAGTTCCTCAGTACCTACTCATTAGTTCCTCAGTAACTACTCATAAGTTCCTCAGTAACTACTCATTAGTTCATTAGTTCCTCAGTACCTACTCATTAGTTCCTCAGTACCTACTCATTAGTTCATTAGTTCCTCAGTACCTACTCATTAGTTCCTCAGTAACTACTCATTAGTTCCTCAGTACCTACTCATTAGTTCATTAGTTCCTCAGTACCTACTCATTAGTTCCTCAGTACCTACTCATTAGTTCATTAGTTCATCAGTAACTACTCATTAGTTCATTAGTTCCTCAGTACCTACTCATTAGTTCCTCAGTACCTACTCATTAGTTCATTAGTTCCTCAGTAACTACTCATTAGTTCCTCAGTAACTACTCATTAGTTCTTCATTAGTTCCTCAGTAACTACTCATTAGTTCCTCAGTAACTACTCATTAGTTCTTCATTAGTTCCTCAGTAACTACTCATTAGTTCTTCATTAGTTCATCAGTAACTACTCATTAGTTCCTCAGTAACTACTCATTAGTTCCTCAGTACCTACTCATTAGTTCATTAGTTCCTCAGTAACTACTCATTAGTTCCTCAGTAACTACTCATTAGTTCTTCATTAGTTCCTCAGTACCTACTCATTAGTTCCTCAGTAACTACTCATTAGTTCATTAGTTCCTCAGTAACTACTCATTAGTTCCTCAGTAACTACTCATTAGTTCTTCATTAGTTCCTCAGTAACTACTCATTAGTTCTTCATTAGTTCATCAGTAACTACTCATTAGTTCATCAGTAACTACTCATTAGTTCCTCAGTAACTACTCATTAGTTCCTCAGTAACCACTCATTAGTTCCTAATTAGTTCCTCAGTAACTACTCATTAGTTCCTCGTTAGTTCCTCCATAACTACTAATTTCTTACTCATTAGTTTCTCAGTAACTACTCATTAGTTCTTCATTAGTTCATCAGTAACTACTCATTAGTTCCTCATTAGTTCCTCAGTAACTACTCATTAGTTCCTAAATAGTTCCTCAGTAACTACTCATTAGTTCCTCGTTAGTTCCTCCATAACTACTAATTTCTTACTCATTAGTTCCTCAGTAACTACTCATTAGTTCCTCAGTAACTACTAATTTCTTACTCATTAGTTCCTCAGTAACTACTCATTAGTTCCTCATTAGTTCCTCAGTAACTACTCATTAGTTCCTCAGTAACTACTCATTAGTTCCTCAGTAACTACTCTAATTGTGTGTACCTTATTGTAAAGTGTTAGTGAGATGTGTCCTTAACTCACTGTGACTCTGTGTGTGTGTGTGTGTGTGTGTGTGTGTGTGTGTGTGTGTGCAGTGTGAGAGCCGTGGGGAGCTGCTGGCGTCTCTGTCCTACCAGCCGGTGTCTCACCGTCTCAGCGTGGTCGTCCTGAAGGCTCGACACCTCCCCAAGATGGACATCACCGGCCTGTCAGCGAGTGAGTAGCAGCTGGGCCGAGGGACGCCACCATTACTAGTGTTTTTTTACAATGAATCACAGTTTTAATAGGCCACAAATATTTAATTAATCGTAAAGATTCCTGAACACCGTCGCTTTCCAGAATAGATGATTTTAGAGACAGGCACTGAAGCCAGCCGTTCTGAACAGAAAGAGCTGTGATGTTTGATCCGAAGCAGAACAGACATGACTTTAAGAACCTGGGGACTGTTTTAATTGGTGGAAAAGGGGCAGAATATGTCTCCTTTAAGTGAGTCGTTTCAAAGACTGGGAGCTGGTTAGTTGCTGCTTTTCCCCCATTGGTTGCATGGTGGAGGATATGTCGAATCATTTGGTGGTTTGAGATTAATAAAAGATAATGGAGACAAATTGGTTTGGTCACTTTAATTCATGGATATTAACAAATATACCTTGTTTAAAAGTATGAAGTAGCCACAGAGTGAGAAAATGGGATAGTTCACCCAAAATTGAAATTTCACTCATTATCTCCTCCCCCTCATGTGGACTAAGGGCTGGGAGAAGTTTCAGAGTCCTCCGTGGCTTCTCTGAGTTACAGGGGGTCTCGGCGTAGCAGTGCATGTCCATATGACGGTTGCAAATGGATACCAACTGTCTTCGTAACAAAAAGACACACCAAAAAACATCCAAATGCCTCCATGCTGCTCGTATGTAATGTCCGTCTTGTATTGAAGCCCCGAAATGCGAAATTGTCCCAAAAGAAATTAGATAAGTCTATATTTCAAGCTTGTTTTGTAGCGGAAGCTCCTCTTCCCGGTTCGTCAAATTTGGACGAACTGGGAAGAGGAGCTTTGAGAAGCTTCCTCTACAAACGAGCTTGAAATATAGACTCTAATTTTTTTTGGGACAATTTCGCATTTCGGGGCTTCAATACAAGACGGACATTACATACGAGCAGCATGGAGGTATTTGGATGTTTTTTGGTCTGTCTTTTTGTTATGAAGACAGTTGGTATCCATTTGCAACCGTCATATGGACATGCACTGCTACGCCGAGACCCCCTGTAACTCAGAGAAGCCACGGAGGACTCTGAAACTTCTCCCAGCCCTTAGTCCACATGAGGGGGAGGAGATAATGAGGGAAATTTCAATTTTGGCTGAACTATCCCTTTAATATCGTAATAATTGTTGAAAAATCTAATCAAATCGTGACGTGCCTTAGATGGCACATCTGTACACTCTGTGATCAGGTGACATCACTGACCCCCCCCCCCTCCATCCTCAGACCCCTACGTGAAGGTGAACGTCTTCTACGGACGCAAGCGCATCGCCAAGAAGAAGACCCACGTGAAGAAGTGCACTCTGAACCCGGTCTTCAACGAGTCCTTCATCTACGACATCCCCCCCGAGCTGCTGCCCGAGATCTCCGTGGAGTTCCTGGTGGTCGACTTCGACCGCACCACCAAGAACGAGGTGCTGGGCCACCTGCTGCTCGGCCTGCACAGCCCCGCCCCCTCCGGCGCCGCCCACTGGAGGGAGGTGTGCGAAAACCCCCGTCGGCAGATCTCCAAGTGGCACAACCTGAGCGAGTACTGAGGGGCGGAGCCAAGGACCAGCTGGGACTCCGCCAGTCACCCACTGGGAACAAAGACTCACACATGCACACACACACACACACACACACACACACACACACACACACACTACACTACACACACACTACACACATTACATTACACACACACTGTTGTGTCATAGTTAAACTCTCTCTCTCTCGCTCTCGCACCCCCAATTCCAATCCGCCCCCTAAAGACTCAGGCCCTGAACCCTCTCTGACTGAAGTGACGTCAGCTGTAAGTGACAGAGTGTGAGAGTCTGTGAGGGTCCAGATGCTGTAAACATGAATGGAACAGCACTTACACACTCTCACCACACGTTACCTTGACAACAACACGTTGTTGACTCCGCTCTTGGACCGATAATTTACCGTACTTTCAACACGCACAAGGTGTGTGAGGGAGGCGGATTCAAAACAAAATGTTCCTGGATCAGATCTGATCAAATCATCATCAATAATCACAAACTGCACGTTAATACTGACAGTAAACTTATTCTTTTTTTTCTTTCTTTCTTTCTTTTTTTGTTTTTGCTCCTGTCCATTAACAATAAACAATCTGTCCACGTGTGTTGATTTACTTCTTTTTTTTTTTAACACTCGCGTTCCGACGGCATCCCATGTGTTTGACTTCACAACGCTATGAAATGTGGGTAATTCCCCTACCCAAAGTCAGCATCAGTGCTGACTTACGGTAAGGGGGCAGTAAGGACTTGATGATCTGACCATGGAACAGCCCTCACACACTCACGGACTTCCCGTGAACGCGCCTCTAAGTCAGTGAGTCCGTGAGGGGTCGGATTGGAATTGGGCGTCTCTCTCTGTCTCTGTATCTCTCTCTCTCTACCACTCCTTCATCAGCTCTAACAGAACCTGAGCTTCTTTATTTCAGCCACAGAAGAAGAGCAGAACCTTCAGGTGTCCTCAGACAGGTGTCCTCGGACTGTCCTCGTGTCTCTGGCCACGCGTGTGTGTGTGGACGGAGGGAACGCTCCAAGATTTAAACAGAAAACTAGTTTAAAAAAAAAGAAAGAAAGAAAAACACAAACAAACAAACTCCCGTCTTGCTGTTGTTGTCATGCAGCTCATCGCATGTCTGAAGAAAAAGATGAAGAGCTGACCGATCAGCTGACCAATCAGCTGACTGACTGACTGACAGGAAGTTGTTCAATAACACTGCTATAACTTGACGCTGAATATATCTGATGTAATTACTCAGTAGGACCAATAGGAAACCGCTACAGTTGCTCCTGATGCTCCGCCCACTCCTGGGGGGTGATGATGTCAGCATGCTCCAACATCATCCTCATCATCCACCCTGCAGCACAGAGTCCAACATGCCTGGGCCCAGTCCTGTTCTGGCCCTCGGCCTGGGCCTAATCCAGGTCCTAATCCTGGTCCTAATCCTGGGCCTTGAGTTGGGCCTAATCCTTGGGTAGGGCCTTGAGTTGGGCCTAATTTTTGGGTAGGGCCTAATACTTGGTCTTGAGTTGGGCCTAATCCTGGGTCTTGAGTTGGGCCTAATCCTGGGTCTTGAATTGGGCCTAATCCTTGAGTTGGGCCCAATCCTTGGGTAGGGCCTAATCCTGGGCCTTGAGTTGGGCCTGATCCTGGGTCTTGAGTTGGGCCTAATCCTTGAGTTGGGCCTAATCCTGGGCCTTGAGTTGGGTCTAATCTTTGAATTGGGCCTAATCCTGGGCCTTGAGTTGGGCTTTATCTTTGGGTAGGGCCTAATCCTGGGCCTTGAATTGGGCCTAATCCTTGGGTAGGGCCTTGAGTTGGGCTTTATCCTTGGGTAGGGCCTAATCCTGGGCCTTGAGTTGGGCCTAATCCTTGGGTAGGGCCTAATTCTGGGCCTTGAGTTGGGCCTAATCCTTGGGTAGGGCCTAATCCTGGGCCTTGAGTTTGGCCCAATCCTTGGGTAGGGCCTAATCCTTGAGTTGGGCCTAATCTTTGGGTAGGGCCTAATCCTTGGGTAGGGCCTAATCCTGGGCCTTGAATTGGGCCTAATCCTTGGGTAGGGCCTAATTCTGGGCCTTGAGTTGGGCCTAATCCTTGGGTAGGGCCTAATTCTTGGCCTTGAGTTGGGCCTAATCTTTGGGTAGGGCCTAATCCTGGGCCTTGAGTTGGGCCCAATCCTTGGGTAGGGCCTAATCCTTTAGTTGGGCCTAATCATTGGGTAGGGCCTAATCCTGGGCCTTGAGTTGGGCCTAATCCTTGGGTAGGGCCTAATCCTGGTCCTAATCCTGGGGTTTGGGTTGGGGCTAAACATTGGATTGGGCCTAATCCTTGGGTTGGGCCTAGTCCTGGTCCCGGTCCTGGTTCTGGAGGGGGCGCCCCCTCCCCTCAGTGAAGGCGACTGCAGGTCCTGACACTGAGAGACTGTAAAATACTTGTTTGTAACATGAATGCGTTTCCTCTGATGTTTCATTGACAAAGCGCTGGAGAGCAGCTGTGGTGTCTGAAACTACATTACCCATCAGCCCCGGGGGCTCACTCACCAAACCACTGACTCACTGAAGCAGCTTTGACCTTTGACATATAGCTAAATGATTATCTTAGCCATTTAGCTACTCCTGTTAGCTTCCCTGGGTAAACCCACTGGTTAGTTCTCCAGCCAATCAGAGAGCTTGTTACTCCACTGACAGGGACTGTTCAGCCTGGATAAGCTAAGTGGCTAAACTAATCAATCAGATGATCATTGTTATTATTATAATTATTAGTAATGAGCTCACTTCCTGTTCACTTGATGACGGAGTTAACAAAACTAAACAGATGTTCATAAGTCATCTCCTAACAACAACGACACTGGCTGATGAAGGTGTGAACAGGAAGTCTGTTAACATGATGTCATAATTAAGTTTTTAAAGTGAGTGACTGTGATGTCACTGTGATGTCACTGTGATGTCACTGTGATCTGTGACTTTGAGCAAATGTGATTTTGTGGTCAGATTAAATCCAGATGTTGAGACGATGTAATGAAGTGAAGCTCTGTCATCTCCAGATAAAGAGATAACTGACTCATCAGAAACCACAGCTCCTCCTCCTCCTCCTCCTCCTCCTCTTCTTCTTCCTCCTTCTCCTCCTCCTCCTCCTCTCTCTCTCTCATTTTGTACATTTTCATCATCTTGACCAAATTTCTACTCATTTGCACTGGTTTGACTGGTTTGTACAGGACTCTTCCTCCTCCTCCTCCTCTTCCTTCTTTCTCCTCCTCCTGCTCCTCCTCCTCCTCCTCCTCCTCTTCCTCCTGCAGCCAGCTGGTGGCGCCATCACAGCTGTTTTGATTTGACTTGTTTTCTGGGCTCCACCTTAACTCAGTTTAAAGATAGTCCACCTTAACTCTGCTCAGACTAACACGAATAATAACCTGTGTAGGACTGGACTCCACCTTAAACAGACCCCCAACCCCCCACCCCTGCCCCCCCCCGGCTGTCTTCCCGCTGCCTCCTCGGCCCAGATGTGGACTGACTGTAGATTTGTACAGATGTGAAGATGTTTGCTGGTCTCCTTCCTGTCGTTCGACGTCCTTGGAGCTTTAGTGTGTGTGAGCGCCCCCTGCTGTAGACCTGGATGCTAACCTCTGTGTTGGGTTTGTTAACACTCATTGGACGTGCAAATAAAAAAAAACAAGTTAGCCATGACATCACGGGTCCGTCTCTCTGTCCACACACTCTGTACACTCACCTGTGACCAACTGTGAGCGGCGTGCAGCTGCTTTTAAATATAATCATTTCAAATATAGAAGCTAACACCAAGAGTTTCGCTGTCACGTTGTTTCTAACTACAGATCTATGAGGTGTTTATATGTTTACTACAACATAAATAGTATTAAATATAAATATTTGTGGACCAGAACATCATATCTCACAAATTTAGGAGACAGGACAAACAGGAGAATAGGAAGACAAGACAGTTGACATCATAATGTTCATTTTTCACCAGTTGAGGCTCGAACTTCTGGAGCCAAAGACCGTCATCCATCGCTCTGAGCTAATTGGCAAGTGGCTTCACAAATTGAGTAAGCCATTCACTGTTGTGCAGGCAGATTTGAAACCACTGTAAAAAAATTCAGTTATCAAGACAAAAATCTGAAAATACACATATTGCAACTAGACAGCATGGAGACTCCAATTGTTCACATGAGAGAAAATTTCTAAATGTTGTGAAAAATTTCGTTTTTGAGATCTGAATTCTGAAATTTGCCACACATAATCTACCATGATTCCAAAATGTTGTCCTTTTTTTCATGAACGTTGAAAATGTATTTAGCAAGAATTTGCAGATATAAGTATGTTTATAGTAGTGCTTAAACTCAAAAATGTGCATCAACATTTTTGAGTATAATTTTTGATAAATCAAAAATTTGTGAAACAAGTTTTGTCTAGGACAGTCTGAGAGATGCTCTCTAGCAAGTTTGGTGTCAATTGAGGAAAAATTGTAGGAGGAGATAGGTTTAAGAAATTTTATGGTTTAAAAACAAAACAAAACAGTGATAGACTTCATCATTTTTAATAAGTTTAAATGTACAAAAGTGTTTCAATATTGAGGCTACAGTTTAATGAAAATGTCCTTGGAGTTGAGTAAATCTAGCATAGCATGGGGTCGAACATTTCTGTAAAGTTTGGTGAGTTTTCACCCATGGGAAGTATGATTTCCTCGGAAGAAGAAGAAGAAGAATTCCTAGGAATACAATAGTGTCCTGGCAACTTAGCAGCCCGGACCCTAATAATGAAACAATCAACACATTATTGCTTATTGAAAGTCAAGATAATGATGACATAAGGATTTTGGTGAACTTTATTTTAAATATTAAATTTCAGTTCAACTCTGTTGTGATGTGATGTAGAAGTTGTATTATTATCATCACAGAGAGGTAGTGTGTTCATCAGGAGGAGTTCCGTTGTAATGTGTTATACAATATTCATAAAGCCATGGTCAGACCTGGACACCATGTTTATTAGGATCTATCAAACAAAATGTTAAAACCAGCCAGAGTGTAAAGTGTCATTCTCTGTAATTAAAGAGTGTTCCTCTGTCCTAACCTTAAACTAAGATGGGCCAGTAGGTGGCGGTACTGCGCTTTTAATATTCTGATCTATGTAACCTACAATGAAATAAATGCAATCAAATACATCAAATGTTTTTATAACTCAAACACTGAATCTTACACTAAGACAGAACAGAGTGAAGATAGAAACAGGAACATGCACAAATACAGATAAAGCCGTCTACTAAATAAATATGATGGATCAATGTGTAGAGAAGAAAACTTAAAGTCCATAGATCCATAGATTAATCAGCTAATGAAAACCAGTGAAATAAAGATCAATCACTGGCGTCCCAACTAATCAGTCACACAGACGTGGCCTCCTCTCTGTGGAACATCTCCCCGTCCGGCTGCTTCTTCCACCAGAGCTTCACCTCCTCCGTCACCCCCTGGTCCTCCAGCTTCTGCTGCAGCTGAAACACAGAGGGACACCAGCTCATTACCAATCTCTCTGATTGATTATTGACTGCAAATGAGCAGAAGTAAGGTGAATGTTTGTGTTAATATAAGTCTTAAATAGTTCTATCTTACGACAGCAATCACTTCTATAGAGTGTTTGGTCTGAAACACGGGTCTGTCAGTCACTCTGCTCTGCTCTGAGCCCAGGAGAAAACTTTCCTTGTATCCTACAACCTTTATCCAATGAGGAGAGAGAACGGCATAAAGGGGCGGTCCTCTCTGTGTGTGCAGCCAAGGGATGCGCGTGAATGTGGTGACGTAGGGACGAGGGCGGGGACTGCTAACTCCATCGGCTGAAAAGGAAGTTAACCAAAACCACCGGATCGCTTACTTCTGCTTTAAGAAGAAGTTTTGAAATGAGCTGAATTTCAAAGTGGTTCCTCGACAGACTGGACAACTGAGACCAGGAAGACTGGATCTGGAACCACAGGCTTTTACTGGGGGTTCACAAAGTGAACTCCTTTCCCAGAGGACAAAGTCTGCAGGACTCGGACCCTGGTGGACCCTGAGGTCCAGATCTCCTACTCCCTGGTCCTGCTTTGTCACAGACTCTTGACCTTCTACCCCAGACGCCCCCCTCCTCCTCTGACCTGCTGCAGGATGGACTGCTGCACCTTCGGGTCTCTCAGGTCTGCAGATCCTCCGTTCACCCGAACCTTCACTGACCTCAGCACAGACTGTCGCACATCTGCAGAGGACACAGACCCTGGTGAGACAGGTGAGACAGGTGAGTCTGGAGGCCACAGCACTGACGGAGGACTCACCATGATGGCAGACAAAGTGATGTGTCCCGGGGCACAGTCGACTTCCCCACTGAGCTGGTGACAAATACACCTCTATCGTCCCACAGAGGTCTTGTCCCATCCCCCTCCGGTCCATCCAGATCCTGAAGGGACTGTTGCTCCCGTCCGACCAGATCCAGGCGTGTCTTTCTAGACCTATCCAGGCCATGCTGGTGTTTGGGTTGCTCTGCAGCAGACCAGAGATCTCATCAGTGTCCTCCTGACTCTTAACGGTGCTCAGGTCAGTGTAATTGTCGCGGCAGTAACTCTGAGCATCGTAGAAGTTCATAGGCTGAAGGTGCAGGATGTGACGGTTCACTGCAGCTGAGAGAGAGAAGGACACGTCACTTAGATACTTCATTGTCATTGTCATAATAACACAGTTATAAATAACAACGAGATATCGTTTAGAAGCTTAATACTGATGCAGAACTTGTGCATATTACATTACATTAACGTCCATGTGCACGGCTCCTATCAGATGTAAATACTCGGCATTCTTGACGTGTGTATTGATTTTCATGAGGAATTCAAATGTAATTTCATGGCGAGAGATCAACGTTCGCTGCGCTGCCACTCGGACGCCCCATGGAACTTCACAGCGGTCGCTTCACCAACTTGTTAGACATGTTTTAGAACAGAAACGAAGTTGAGAAGTCGGGTCAACTGTGTTGGAGTGGTACATGTAAGAGTAAAAAAAGGTAATTTCCTGTTTCCACCAGGGGGCGCTATGAGTAAAGTGGAATATTAAAATATTGGGACATTCAGGACAGAGCCCTTAAAATCTCCAGAAAGTCTGACACTGTTTTTGATCAAGTACTTGGGCGTTACCAGCTGTTTTTTGGCAAGTCATCAAAAATAGCGGCACCACAGCAGCCACGCATTTCCAAAAACTCAAGAAATCCCTAGGAGGAGTTTGTTCAAATATGAAAAGAGGAAATTGCCAAAATTGACTGTAAAAAGCAAAATGGCCGACTTCCTGTGTGTTTCAGACTATAGCGATTTTTTTGCGCGCCTGGACTAGTTCAGTATGCCCACCAATTTTCATCCACCTGTGACCGATGTTGTCTGGCCTGCCCTAAACTTGATAATCGTTTCGCCAAGTGGTCATTGACCTCTTTGCGAAAGGTCAATGACCTTTGCTTTAAAATATTTGTTAAAACTAAAACACTAACAATTTAGATTAAGTGGAATGAACATATTGAGTAACAATATCCAGGAGAAGTTGACCTGAGACTTTGTCAATCCAAGTCCAAATGATCCTGAAATTTTGGTATCAATGTGGCAAGGTGAAGAGGGCCCGGGCGGGGATTGAACGCACACCTCCCGGGTAAGAGTCACGCGCGCTTGCCAGTCACCCAAAGGGACATCCCTTTGGCCAAGTAGCCAGGGCACATGATCAATTGGAGGCATAGTGACAGGAACCTCAACTGTCACATCAAGTTGATCCAGATATCTGCCTTAACTTTTAAAATACCCCAATCCAGCCCTTTATGTGGATTCAAGGGAGGATCGGATTACCAGAGCTGAATCCTGATCTTGACGATCAGGATTCTCTGGATCTGCATTGAAATACCCAGTTCTCAGATCAGATCTAGATTTAATGCAATCCAACCAGGATAATCCTGTCAGATCACTTTTGAAATACTGGGCCCATGTGACCAGACCTCAGCTCTGTTAGAAACTCACCGCCGTAGCAGGAGAAGGAACGCAGAGTATCACAGTCCTGCAAAGACCAGTTTCCAGTCCTGGACATGCTGACACAGTTCCCTGTGTCTGAGCTTTGGTACCATCCAGAGTCCACCACGGCCTCCTCTCCACTACCAGACCATTTCCAGGGGACTTGATGGAGTCCGATCCAGAAGTACCCTCTCTCCCCGACCTTCTGTTTGACCTCAGCGTTGCTGGCTAAGTCCTCGATGGTGGCGAAGTCCGTGTAGTGTTGTCTGCAGTGATTCTGAGCATCGGTCCACGAGGCACGTATAGGGACATAATGAAACTCTCTGCTGATAAATTCAGGCAGTGGACGACACAACGACACAAAACCTGAGAGAACACACAGAGGGGCTGAGCATCAAGACCAGACAGTGGAGCAATTAACACCTGTGATGAAGGGATGTTACAAACCTGACAGCAGCAGGAGGACGAGTCCTGTCCTCTTCATGGTTGAAACTATCAAACAGAGACAACATCACAGAACCAAAGTGTCACAATCAGGGCAAGAATTTGTGCTTGTGCCCTTGAAAAAAATCTGCCCTATAGCCACAGTGGCCTTGATGCCCCGCCTGCAATGCCCCAGTTGATTTTGCGGTTTTCTCCTCTGCCTCTTTACAGTTTGATTGATTGATTGATTGATTGATTGATTGATATCTTTATTTCGATCATGTAAACGACAGTGTAAAAAAAATAAAAAAAATAAGATAAAATAATAATATAATAAGTGAACAGAAAAAAAAAAAATGTATACACAACATCTCATAAGCAACGCAGTTTACATGAGCGAAAAGGAGTAGGAAGAAGTATAAACTTATCTAATCCTACCCCTATCATTTTAACTATATGTTCTAATTAAACATTTTACACATTACACATTTTAATCCAAATAGTAAGTAAGCAAACACCTTGTGTGAATTATTCAATGTACCTCTGGAGAATCATTTCTTTATGTCTCTTTTTAAACATGATTATACTCGAAATGTTTTTGATTTCAGTACTCAGATTATTCCACAGTTTTACTCCACAAATGGTGATACAGAAACTTTTCTTTGCTGTGCGAGCTCTACCAACCTTTAGATTTGATTTCTCTCTTAAATCATAACCTTGCTCTCTTTCGTGAAACATTCTCTGAATGTTTCTTGGTAGCAGATAGTTCCTTGCTTTATATAATACTTGGACTGTTTTATGCTCCACCAAATCAAACAATTTTAGAGTTTTAGATTTCCAAAATAAGTCATTGGTGTGTGCCCCATAATCAACCCTGTGAATAATTCTCATTGCTCTTTTTTGCAGTATGAAAAGTGGCTGAAGTGCAGTTTTGTATGTGTTTCCCCATGTCTCCGTACAGTACTCTAAATAAGGAAGAATCAGTGAATTGTACAGAATATAGAGTGATTTATGATCTAGGACATGCTTTGCTTTTACCAAAACTGAAATGCTGCGAGACAGTTTAGATTTGACATGTTTAATGTGAGGTTTCCAGAAAATTTTGTCATCTATTATCACTCCCAGGAATTTATTTTCATTTACTCTTTCAATATTTACACCATCTATTTGTACCTGTATTTGATTGTGTATTTTACAGTTTCCAAATAACATGATTTTTGTTTTGTTCAGATTTAGTGATAATTTATTCTTGTCAAACCATTTTTTAATTTTACTTAACTCTGAAGTGATGACATCCAAAAGTTGCTGCAAATTTTCACCAGAACAAAAAATGTTTGTGTCATCTGCAAATAAAATACATTTAACTAGACTAGACACATTACAGATGTCATTAATATATAGGACAAAGAGTTTGGGTCCCAACACTGACCCCTGGGGGACACCACATGCAATATCCAGACATTCTGACGAACAGTCTCCCATCTTCACATATTGCTGCCTGTTTCTCAAATAACTTCCCACCCAATTCAAGGCAACCCCCCTGATCCCATATTGCTCCAATTTATAAATCAATCTATTGTGGTTAATTGTATCAAATGCTTTTTTTAGATCAATGAATACTCCTGCTGCATATTGCTTTTTATCTATGGAATCTGTTATAGTTTCTATAAGTTCTGTTAAAGCAAGTGATGTTGAATGGTTTGATCTGAAACCATATTGACTGTTACTAAGTAAGTTGTGTTTTTCTAAAAAACTGTCCAATCGATTATTAAAAAGTTTTTCTAGTATTTTTGAGAATTGAGGAAGAAGAGAAACAGGCCTGTAATTTGTGAAGTGGTGACGATCCCCAGTTTTATACAGCGGTGTTACTTTTGCTAGTTTCATTTTATGAGGAAATTGCCCGGTTTGGAATGATAAATTGAAGATATGAGTGAGTGGTTTAGAAATCCCAGCAATAACCCTTTTTACTGTTTTCATGTCTATGTCATGACAGTCAGATGACATCTTGTTTTTACATTTATTAACAGTTTCTATAATTTCTTTTTCTTCTATTGCTCTGAGAAACATAGAAGAAGGATTCCTTTCTATGACCTCCTCATTGGTACTTCCAGTCATTGGTGGATCGGGGATTTTTTCTGCCAATTTCGGTCCAACACTTACAAAGAAATGATTGAACTTATTAACCACAGTCAACACGGTTTTGACACCTGTGTCTTTTAAGAAAAAAAAAAGCATCTTTTGATGACATTCTGGCAACATCAAATGAGACGATGCGTACATCACCAGCGGTGGGTTTGTTTCGAGCCAGGAATGAAGCACTCAGATGGACTATAACGATAGTTTGACAGTGATCTATCAGTGGCCAACCAAGAGACTTCATCGATCAAATGCACCCCCCCCCCACCCCCACCCCTGTGTGTCCATGTCCACGAGGCTGTGACGTTTAGTCCGAGACTGAAGAGAAGGAAGAAGTCGCGGGGTCTGAGGGTCCGAGGAAGTGGTCATCTGTGTGTTGTGGAGAATCACAGAGCAGTTTATCTGTGATCTATCTGTCGACCCTTAGGAAAGCCACTCGTGATCGTTTAGTTATGCTTGCTGAGGTCCGTGGTTGAGCATGTGTGCTTTGTTTATCCCTGTATTGATTAAAACCAGACGCGGCTCGACTCGCTAGCATTCATTTTCGGGCCGGAACCCCCACATCCGATTGGGTTGGTCCTGGCCCGTTACATTTTGAATAAAGTGCATCAGATTAACACTAATGACAATGACAACAATGACACCTGAGCTACAGGTCTGTTATATGAGGTCATCAAACCAGAGATGGACAGAGTACTCGACCCCAGTACTTGAGTCAGAGTACAAATACTACTGGTCAAAATTTACTCCGTTACAAGTAAAAGTAGCTCAGTCGACATGTTACTCCAGTAAGAGTAAAAAAGTACTTGCTTTTAAAGGTACTTAAGTATCCAAAAGTACATGCTTAAAAGTAAGAGTAAGAGTAAATGTCTTATTCTCCACATCAATGAATGACTCTAATTGTTTGTAAATGAATGTAAGGAGCTTTTAACTTGTGTCCAATAGGATTTTAGAAAAAGACCTGAAAGTAACCAGTACTTTTCAGCCTTCCTACAAATTAACTCCAGTAAAAGTACAAATATTTGTCTTGGAAATGTATTCAAGTAAGAGTAATAAGTACTAAAGAAATCTAATACTCAAGTAAAGTACAAATCCGCTGGATATGTACTTAAGTGCAGTACTTAAGTAAATTTACTCGCAGAAATGATGAGGTCACTACCGACATCAAGTTGAGAAGTGTAACTTACCTCAGCCAGTCAGTGAGTGCTGAGCAGGATGATCACCTGGTTGTCTTATATTGCCCCCCCTCCACACACACACACACACACACACACACACACACACACACACACACACACACACACACACACACACACACACACACTCTGCTCCACTGAGAACACGACAGTTCCACTTCAGGTGAGGCGTGTTCTTCATCAGAGCTACTTTGTTTGAGAGGAAGATGGTGATTCATTCAAATCCTGACATCCGATATTAATGTAAATCAGCAGGTCACAGTGAAGTCACACAAACCAGGTGAAAATAATTCCATGAATGTGTGTGTTTGGTTCCTGTAACATTCTTTTCATGAACTAAGAGGTTGGTCTGCAGCCCACTATCTTTGCGTTTCCACCGACCCAAAGTCCTATGCAAATCACTATTACGTAAAGGCAAGGCAAGGCAATTTTATTTGTATAGCCCGTTTTTACAACCAGTTTGTCTCAAAGGGCTTTACATTGAAGTAAATGAAGCCTGGGTGCTACCAAGCAGCCGATGGAGTACACGGCACAAACAACATGCTGGAAAGGCTGGAAGCAAAAATTGATGACTTGCCTGTGCTGATGACCTTATAATCACTGGGTTGGCTACTAAACACGGCCACCCCAGAAAATACTTGGCTCTCCATTGATGAAACTGATTTAAGAAAAAAAAAAAAATGAAACATTGACTGATATAAATTCCACTGATATGGTAATTGTTAAAGAAGTTATTGGCCAAATTATAAGCCCTCTGATATGCAATCTGTCTTTCTGAAAAGGTGTTTTTCCAAATAATATGAAAACAGCAAAGGTTATTCCAGTATTCAAACATGGACATAAGCATTGCATTGATAACCATAGACCAATTCTCAAAAATATTAGAGAAATTATTTGCTAAACAAAATGACAAATGTAAAACACTGAGTGGGTATGGCTGTGTGGTGGTGGTGTGGCTTGTCTTGGTGTGAAGAGTTACTTGGAAAATAGACAGCAAATTAACCATACTATGGCTATACTTAACCATACTTTATATTAATGATATTTGTAACATTACCGAACTATTAAAATTAGTATTTTTTGCGGAAGATACAAATATGTACTGTTCTCGGAAACATTTGAACTCTTTCGCGACCATTGACGAGTAAACTCGTCACAGCCTGCCAAACGTTCACGACCATTGACGAGTAAACTCGTCAAAACCGTTTTTTTTTTACAGATTACGATAATAGACACTCTGAGGTACCCTGTGTGTGAATATGGTTCCTCTGATATGTAAAACTGTTTTAAACTAAAATCAAAACATAATGTTTTTTATAAACTGTGTGATCTTGGTTTTGTTTGAGTAATCGTTCTCCTTGAATGCTGCTCTGGGGACAGCGTGCAGCGCTGTGCGGCTGTCGGCTACAGTGTTGCCACTTTCTCGCTGAATCTGGCGACTTTCCAAACCCTCTTGGTGACTTTTGACAAAAGCGACCGACGACAAATCTGGCGAGTTTTTCCGGTGCTGTTACAAACGTTTCTGGTTTGGAGACTCTGATCTGAAAGCCCCGTTATCACAGCTGTTTTCACAGTGCAGTGGAGCGGGGGCTGAGCAGCGGGGGCTGTGAGCCAGCCGCCCCCGCCCCAGAGCACCCACCGCCGGCCAGTCACACAGCAGTGTCACGGAGCTGCTGCGCTGCAGCCAGAGACCCACACCGCTGCACCGCTGCACCGCTGCTCTCCACGCTGCCACACCCCCCAGATTTACCTACAAATATACTTATTTAGCCATAGAAATGATTTGGGAGACGCCACACTGCAGAGTACCGGTAAAATGAGCAGATTGCCATTTGACACAAAAGTGCGTTTTTCTCTGAAACTAGAGCGGGAGCTCCGTTTTTGGAGAAACCCAGCTCTCTTCTTCTCCTTCGTACTCATGAACGAAACAGCGTTTTTTCGTGGAGCACGTTGGAAAGTCACTCTTCAACCACGTGAAAACCGTTTGTTTCTAGGTGATGTACAGAGTTCGGTTCGACGTGAGATAAAAGGTAAACAAATAGCCAAAAACATGTGGTCCTGAGCGGATGTGCTGAGGAATTAGTGTGGTCGCGAAAGAGTTAAGGAACTCTATTGAAAGGGGATTAGAAATCCTTAAAAATTGGTGTGATGTCAATTGACAAAAATCTGGTTTTTGGAAACTGAAAAGAAATTGATTGGGATATTACACTAAAAATATGTGATGCTGAAATTGTAAGAGTTATTGATACAAAAATCTTTGGAGTTGTTATTGATCATAAATTTGCAATATAGAAATCCCGTATAAGTCCAGAAATATATTAAATTATAAGGCTCCACATATATTTTATTGTTCACACATACTTCCTTATATATCATGCTGTGTCGGAGTATGGGGGTTGACATATAAAACAACAGTAGATGCTATAGTCCTCCCACAAAAATGAACCATACATATTATTAATATGGCTGGTTACTATGAACATACTAATCCATCGTTTATGAAATCCCATGTTATGAAATGTAATGACTTGGTTTAGTATAAAATAATGCAAATACTGTATGTAGAGCAAACTTAAAGTTACTCTCTGTCTGCGTACAAAGGTTTTTCTCAACACATGAGTCCCCTCTCCCTTCCCCCTCAGGCTGCACTTGAAAATAAGAATTTTGTTCTTAATTTGCTTGCCTGGTTAAATAAAGGTTAAATAAAAAAAATAAAAAATATGATTTGCGAGATGTTTGTAAATTTGTTGTACTAAAAGCTAGAAAAGAGACATAAAGAGATGTATCTGTATGTTGTTGGAGTCTCACATGGATTTATGAATGTGAAGCTCGTTTTTTTTAAGTAGTAGCAGTAAACCTTTATATAACCAGGCAAGAATTGCTAAGAAAACATTCTTATTAAGGCAATGGCCTGGTAGGAGGTGAAATACTCTGTGCTAACGACTAGGCTACTGTTAGCTCTGTGCTAACGGCTAGGCTACTGTTAGCTCTGTGCTAACGGCTAGGCTACTGTTAGCTCTGTGCTAACGGCTAGGCTACTGTTAGCTCTGTGCTAACGCAGGGTTGCCAACTTTTGGTCCTGGGCTGGAGTGAGATTCTGTTGGCGGGGGGGGGGGGGCTGTCTATAATAATAATAATAATAATAGTAATGTTTAATGTAGATTTTCTCTCTGTCTCTCTCTCTCTCACACACACACACACACACACACACACACACACACACACACACACACACACACACATTATACCTGCAAACTGAGTAGAAGTGGATTAGGTGACAAAATATATCCCGTCTAGGGGGGTCTGGGGGCACCCCCCCAGGAAAAAATTGTGATTTTAACATGTATTTGAAGCATTCTGGTGTACTCTGAGAAGAAAATAAAGGGAAAACACAATATTTGCGATAAGAGGGAAAAAAGCAGATCGGTGGTTCCTATCATTGTATGGCTGGAGTGTATGAAACTGGTCTAATGGGGAGCTGTGGCTTTTGGCCTGGACCAGCCTATTGAGCCTATTAATATATGAAAGGACAGAACAGACATGTCCTGTGATTTTCAGTCTTCTACTACAGCCTGATGATACAAGTCTGAAATGTGTGTTTCTCTTCTGTAATAAACATTCTACATACCCATTCAGAGTTTGCAGGTATGGCACACGTGCATGCATGCGCACGCACGTACACACACACACACACACACACACACACACACACACGCACGCACGCACACACACACACACACACACCTGTTGCTGCGCTGTCTCTCTCTCCTCTGCTCTCTGGACTGAGCTGCCTGGCTGTACTTTTGTGCTACCCAGTCTGCATCTTGATTTTATAGTTTTCAACGGACTGGCCCAACCAGCCCGACCGCAGGCGTCAGTTCGAGCCGCGTTCAGTCTGAAAACATAACTCGGTCAGGTCAGGTTGTGTCTCGGGCTTCGCTCTCTCCCTCTTTCTTTTGGCCATCGGATTCGGACCAAGTCGGGTCCAGGCTTCAGCACCCGCGGGTCGGGCCGGGTTAGATTTTAACTTAGTCCGTGATTGTAGACTGTAGAGATGCCAGTTGCCTCTGCGCACCGCCGCTGTTGGTGGAGGGGTGGTGGGGGTAGCGGATCGACAACTCCCCGTCCTACTGTGCTGTGATCTACAGTCTATGGCTGTGATCACAGGCTTGAGCAGCCGTCCAATCGACACGCGGATAAGCATCACGTACACCAATCAGAGAGCCTATTGATGAGTGCCAAAGCTTGCTTTTTAATTTTTTATTTTTTTTTCCAAATCGCTTGATTTTGGCGTGAGAATTGTTTGAGTGGCGTGAGAGCGTGAGACAGGACCTAAAAGCGTGTGACACACGCCAGATGCGTGAGAGTTGGCAACCCTGGCTAACGGCTAGGCTACTGTTAGCTCTGGGAGTTCTCAGCGGTCCGGACCCGGTTGAACTCCGGACCGGCGCGGCTCGACTCGGCTCGGTCTGGATTTATTTTCGGCCTGAACCAGCGCATCAGGTGGCGCTGGTCCGGCCGCCAGCCTGGCTCGTTGAGAACTGTAATCTGTAACAATCACTTCCCCTGCGTCTCCAGTAGCAGTAGGCTAACAACAGTTTATTATAAAACTCATCAGTCATCATCACTGAGTCCGTTTATATGGTTTAAAACTCCGGTGTTGTGTTTGTTTGTGTTGTTCCCGTTTCACTCGCGTTCCTGTTCTGTTTACCGTTGCCATGCCAACGCATGCAGCAGGGAGGGAGGGGGCTCGTGGAGGTGCAGCAGGAGGGAGAGGTGGGTGGGACTTGTGAGGGAGGTGGAGCTGTTGATTTTCAAATGTTTGTGCTGTGCTGAGTGAAATGCCAGATCGGTAAGTATTGCTTTAATTTGTTGACATTGCTTTAAAGGACAGACATTTCTGCCTGTGCCTTTTCAGTCACTACCTCTTGTGTCTGTTTTATGTCTCTTATGGCTGTATATGTCTTTGTGTGTCTGTCTGTGTGTGTGTGTGTGTCTGTGTCTCTGCGTGTCTCTCGCTCTGTGTCCGTGTCTCTCTCTCTGTGTGTCTGTGTAGAATTTGCACAATCTGCAAATCAAGTGCAAATCAAGTTAAACTAACCTGAAATTGCACCTGTGTAAACAAAGCCAGACCTCCTCAGGCTTTTGTTTTGGGGAAGCATTTGAAATCCTGTAAGATTCCAGATTGTTTTTAGTACTTGAGTGCATTAAAGAGTGTGTATGGGCCTTTGTGCCATACATTTGTCAATCAATTTGCTTTGAACTTTGAGTGGTAAGTATCTGTAGCTGCACACACACACCAAATTTTAAATTATTTACATATTTACGAAGTAAGAATTATACAAAAATACAAATCAAAAAACACAAAAAATTTTAGGGATGCAGGTGGGTTGAATTACTACAACTTGAATTTTGAATTTTAAATACTAGAAATTAGTGCTGGTAATGGTAATGGTATGGGCAGTTAACAACATTAACGTGCTGCATTAACGCGAGACTCTAATCGCGCAATAAGAAAATTATCGCCGTTAATCTGTTCTCAAAGTTGGGTCTGGGAGCTCATCAACATGCACCTTGTGCAAAGCAGGTTGCGGAGCTGTGCACCACGGACGTGCATGGAAAAAACAAGAGTTGCACTGAATTTCCCTCTGCTGTATTTTTTATTTCAATTAAATTACAGGTAGATTCATCAGATCATTGTAAAACATTAATTTATTGACGTAACGTGGTGATTTCTGTACAGAGCCCCGAGGCTGCGCTGCTTTTCTGTCCAGTAAGTTTCACTTTTCATTCAAAGTTGTTATGTTTCATCAATGAGACCAACATTTATCTCCTAAAAAGAATTAAACCAGCCGGCGGTAAACCTCTAAAAACCTGCGGGTAAGTTACTCGGCTCGTTTTCTTCCCACTGGATGCCGACAGCGACACAGGCTGACTGTCACGTCAGCTGACCGTCATCAGTTCATGTAGCATCTGACCAGGCTGGGACTGGTCCAACTATCTGGTGTGGAGACCCAGGTATTTAACCTCTTGTGTGGGCAGTGTAATGGTAAATTTGACTATTCCTTTGTTTTAATCACTTGAGACGTCCCCACCCCCTGCTTTCCTCCCAAGGTATCAGAACTCCTTTGCTTGTTACCCATTTGTGTATTCTAATGTGTAGACCTCTTAACATGTAACCCTGCAGGATGCCCCAGGTGTGAAAATACCCCCTCGGGGGTCGGTGCCAATACCTGCAACAGACAAAAGACTATTGAAAACACACTGTCTGAGTATTGGACCGGCCCCTGCAGCAGACAAAGAGGTGTGGCATACCTGAGGGGGCGTTCCTCAGGTATAAGTGTTTTTGGTCTTTGGTCTTCCCAAAAAGGAGAATATCTAAAGGGAGGAGGAGAACAGATCCCCGATGTACGAGGTTGCCATGATGATGAATGTATGCGGAAGGACGCTGTACCACTGGTCCTGCTGCATACCTGACGTGGTGCTGCACACCTGTCACTCAGCAGCATACCTGACGCTCCTATTTTTTTAATTGCAATAGTTCCACAGCCAACGTAGTGCTACATTCAGCCGAGCCTGAGACCAAAATACAATACATAACACTCAGTACATTTTTTTTTTTTTAAAGAATATTTTTCGGCTTTTTGCCTTTACCCGACAGCACATAGTGAGATAGACAGGAAAGGGGGAGGCAGAGAGAGGGGGACACGCAGGAAAGGTCTGCCCAACGCGGGACCCGAACCGGGGTGCCACCGCGCCACGCACAGCCCAGACACTCAGTACATTTACATGACACTTGAGAAAACCTAATTATTGCCTTATCCGACTATAACTGGACAACTGAGTTCATGTAAACGCGTTAGTCCAACTAATATCGGAGTTCCCCAACTCCGATTCAGACAACCAGATAATGCAATTGGAATTGGACTTTCTCCAGCATGTATACGCATTAATCAGAGTTGATTAACTCCCCCCCCTCCCCGCACTGGTGTAAGACCCCAGATTAGAAACATCCAAGAAAGCCGGTGGCTTGATGTGTCTCTGTTATCTACAACAGCAAATGAGTCCATCAGTGTGAAGATACACTATTTCTAAGTCGTCTAATTCTAGACCTCTGGAAGGCATGGTCGGGTCGGACCACTGACAAAACGATACCAATAGATATATTACTACGCACGCTGCAGATAGCTGCTAAAAAAAAAGTTTTCAAAGCTAGTCCCGTCTTCTTTCAGACGTTTCCAAAACAAATCTAGACGTGCCGGCCAGACAAACGTCTTCACAACAGTGGCAAATGCAGTCTTCATTCTGGCAAAACACCACCGCTTTCGTCCACAGGGGCCGCCAAAATCAACAATAAATGAAAAGTATGTACAGGGGCTTTAAGTCTGTCTGTCTTATTGTATGTATTGTATATCAATGAATCAATGAATCAATGAATCAATCAATGAATCAATATCCTTTATTTAATAAGGTAAAAAACTCATTGAGATTAAAAACCTCTTTTCCAAGAGTGACCTGGCCAAGATGGCAGCACACAAGCAGATTAGTAACACAACACTTAAGTACTAGTAATATGTACTGACGGAGTGATTGCTGTAATTTCGCTGTACTTGTACAGTGACAATAAAGGCTGATTCTGATTCAATAATGTAACAACGTGCCAATAATGTAATAAAACATTTGAGCCAATAACGTAATAACTTTTTGCCAGTAATGTAATAAGTTATTACGTTATTGGCCTAGTATTAAAAACCCTTTGAAAATGTAATAACTGGTGCAGATAATGTAATAATACAAAAGGAAATAAAATACTTTTTTTTGCAGTTTTTGTGTAGTTTGCTAATCAAAAATAGGTAGGGACAGAGTCATCATATTTATTCATCCAAGATATGTACTAGCTTTTATCTCTCTCTCTCTCTCTCTCTCTCTCTCTTCATGCTTGATGATATGTTTGCAAACAGAAGAAGTAAGCATTGTGGGCTATCAACAACCTCCAAAAGCAAGGCAAGGCAGTTTTATTTGTATAGCTCATTTTTACCAACAGTTTGTTTCAAAGGGCTTTACATCCCATCATAACAACATCCTCTGTCCTTAGACCCTCACATCCACTGAGGAAAAACTCCATGGAAAACCCTTTTAACAGGGAAAACCAGGAGAAAGCTCAGGGTGAGCAACAGAGGAGGGATCATCACCCAGGACGGACAGACGTGCAATAGATGTTGTTACAGACAAGAAAACAGTTTACAACAGAGAATGTGAGAAACATGGAAATGTTAACAACAGCTGAAGAAGGAAGCTTCTGGTAGGTAAGGGAGGCAGGGAGAGCAGACCAGCTTAATGGGAGGACTGGATGGCAGACTGGTCCATGGGAAGGGAGGGCAGGCCGGTTTAACAGCAGGGGGAGAGGAGAGGAGAGGAGAGGAGAGGAGAGGAGAGGGCTCCATGTAGCCAGATGTGTCCCACAGCAGACTAAGCCTATAGCAGCCAAGCTATAAAATGGTTCAGAGCTACCTGAAGAGTGGGGAGAGATGCCCACTTGTTTATATCTGATATGATCAGCCACTGGCTCCATCTAGTGGGCGAATTAAGAATTTGCGTTAATGCTTAAACTCAGCTGAGCACTAAACAATTCATTAATTGGGATGTCCCAATCACATTTTTTTGCCCCCGAGTCATTTGATTTTGAGTATCTGCCAATACCGAGTCCCGATCCGATAATTTGGCAATGCAGTAAACATTTTATACTATAGATTAACTGTATCATCCCACTATGTTTCTGTTCTTTGTACTCTACAAGGTATGTAACAATATCACAATCTCACTATATCACAATACCCCCCTCCCTCTCCCCTGACTCCTCCTCATTTGTCCTTAAACAGGCTACATGTTCAAAAATCTGAATTAATGAGTTCAAAGAAAGGTAAAAGTTTCAATTTAAGATAATAGATTTGAAGTTCACACACTGGTTATAGGAAGTTACATAAGATGTTACTGGTGGGTTGAGGCTGATTTTCATTCATTTGCTTATTATTGGAAAGTGGGGTGAAACAGCAGCTGAACAAGAAGTCACAATGAGTCACCTATTTTAGATTCAGTGAGCTCAGGTAAGTAAGTAAGTAAGTAAGTTTAATTTATATAGCACTTTTCATAGATAAAATCACAAAGTGCTTTACAACAAGGGTAAAATGCAATAAAATACAGTACAGAGATCACAACAAAAAATACATAACAGCACAATTTCAGGAAAACTTTACAGAGGCCCCACAACGTGAACATCAGTTGAAAGCCTGTCTAAAAAGATAGGTTTTAAGTTCTTTCTTTTTTTTTTTTTATAAATCTTTTTATTCGGTTTTTTGTTCACATACAACAATTCACACATACAGTGTATGCAATAAATCTTGTAAGAAAATTAGCAGTTAGTAGTCTTACACAATGTATGTTGAAAGCAACAACAAACGTAAGCTGAGCCAGAACTGCTCCTATGAACTATTATTAACCCTATCCCCTTCCCACCCACTGTTTGATAAAGGAAAAGAAAGAAAGACACATACAGAAAAAAAAGAAGAAAAAACATTGTTGAAATCATATATTGAAATAAATAAAATTCAAAATAAATAATTAAAAATAAAGGGGGAAAAAATAAAGGGGGAAAAAATAAAAGAGGTTGGGGGGGGGGGGCATCTAGTCACTGTCTGGGTGAATAATAGTTCTATCTAAGTACTCCAAGAAGGGCTGCCAGGTTTTGTTAAAGGCATTATCAGATCCCGCCAGTGAAAATCTAACCTTCTCAAGCTTGATATGAGTTAGGACCTCTCTAAGCCAGCTATTGTGTGAAGGTGGAAGAACATGTTTCCATTTAAACAAAATAAGACGCCTGGCCAATAGAGTTGTAAAGGCCAATACCCGGCGCTTTGACGCAGGGAGTTGAGGTGTAGTGAGTGGAGGGGAGCCAAACAGGACCGTGCAAGGCTCAGGGTTAAGGTCTATATCAAGCACTGATGAGAGTGTATCAAAAATTTGGCGCCAAAAGCCAGTGAGTTTCAGGCAGGACCAAAACATGTGTGTGTGATTAGCAGGTGACTGCTTACATCTATTACAACTGTCACTGGTATCTGGATAAATCTTCGCCAGTCGGACGTTTGTGTAATGTACTCTAAAAAGAACTTTACATTGTAATAAACTGTGCCTGGCACATATAGAGGATGTATGAACTAGTTTAAGGATTTGGTCCCACTGATTATCTGAAATTGGAGTTCCCAGCTCCCCCTCCCAGGTCTGTTTCAGACGAGTCGTTGGGTCAGGGTTAAGGGAGTCAATAGCATTGTAGATCACGGAGATGGAACGCTTTTGTGCAGGATCGATGGTGAGCAGGGAGTCAATCAGAGACCCGGGTGGGTGGTTAGGGAAGTGAGGGTAGTTGGTTTTAACAAAGTGCCTGGCCTGAAGAAACCGGAAAAAATGAGATTGAGGTAATTCAAATCTAGCTGCAAGCTCTGTAAAATTAGTAAATATGTTATCTTTGTAAAGGTGCTTGACATGTAATAAACCTTTGTTACGCCACAAAGTGAAGGTGGGGTCTGACAGGGAGGGTGGGAATAAATGGTTTTTAACAACCGGTGCTAAAGTTGAGGGTTCATTCAAGCCGTAGTGTTTGCGAAATTGGATCCAAATTTTTAGTGAGTTGGTAACAACAGGGTTCTGTGAAATGTTATGAATCTTGAGGGGGAGTCGCGCAGTAAGGAGGGACTGTAAAGAAAACTTTGAGGACCGTAGCTCTAACTGAACCCAAGAGGGGCCTATGTCAGCTCCTCTGTCAATCCAATTAATGATTTTGTTAATATTACATGCCCAATAGTATTGGATAGGATTGGGTAGTGCAAGACCGCCCAGCTTTTTGGGGAGTTGTAAAACAGCTTTTCTAATACGGGGGGGCTTATTCAACCACAGAAAAGATGATATTGTCTGATCTAGCTGCTGAAAAAAGGATCGTCTGATGAAAATTGGAATATGTTGGAACAAGTAGAGAAATTTAGGTAGAATCACCATCTTTACCAGATTAACTCTGCCAGATAGGGAGAGAGGGAGGGAGGACCAGCGAGCCAGATCAAGCTTGCACTTATCAATGAGAGGGCGAAAATTTTTGTTGAAAAGGTCATTAAAAGAAGCAGTGATGAATATGCCTAAATATCGAAACCCCTCTGTAACGACTCTGAATGGAAAAGAAGACTGTGGCATCTTCTTAGACAGGGGATTGATAGGAAGAAGTTCACTTTTGTTAAAATTCAATTTGTAACCAGAATATTTGCCGAATTGGGTTAGAATGTCTGTAATAACAGGGATGGACGACGCAGGGTTTGACACATATAATAATAAATCGTCTGCGTACAGGGACAGCTTATGGGTGACATCATTCCTGGTGATGCCCTCGACTCTCCCCTCCTCCCGGAGCCAGATGGCCAGTGGTTCGATAGCTAGAGCAAACAGGAGGGGGGAGAGGGGGCATCCCTGTCTGGTACCCCGACGGAGGGCGAAAGGGGGCGACCTCACTCCGTTTGTAAGGATATGGGCGGTTGGAGATTCATAAAGCAGTCTAATCCATGCAATAAAGTCAGAGCTAAAACCAAATTTAGACAGGACATAATACAAATACTCCCACTCAACCCTGTCAAACGCTTTCTCAGCGTCTAAAGAAATTACCACCTCAGGTAAGACAGGGTTGGGGGAGCCAATGATGTTGAGAAGTCTCCTAGTGTTAGATGAAGAGTTCCTTCCAGCCATGAACCCAGTCTGGTCTGTGGAAATTAGGGCTGGTAGGGCTTGTTGCAAACGAGAGGCCAGGACCTTGGCGAGAATCTTTTGGTCCACATTTAAAAGTGAAATGGGCCTATAGTTGCTACATTCAAGGGGGTCTTTGTCTTTTTTTAATAAAAGAGAAATGTTAGCTTCCGATAGGGTTGGTGGCAATCTACCGCTATTAAAGGATTCATTATAAACATTAACCAAATGTGGGGTTATTAGGATTGAATATGCTTTGTAGAATTCTACCACGAACCCGTCTGGGCCCGGGGATTTTCCATTTTGTAGCTGCCCAATCGCCTCCTGTACCTCAGCCGCTGTGATTGGTGCGCCTAGTTTGTCAGACAGACTGCTATCGACTTTAGGATATGAGAATATTTAAGTTCTTTCTTAAAACCTTCAGTGGACTCTATACTGCGCAAGGTCGATGGTAGAGCATTCCAAAGGCGAGGGGCACAGGCCTGGAAAGAGCAGTCACCTCGTGTTTTAAAACGGGTGCGGGGGACCATCAAGGGTTCAGCACCTGCTAGCAGCTGGAGCTAGCGCTGCTCCTGCAGTTGTGTGCCAGGCCACAACTCCTCAACAACTCCCTTAGCCTTCTCAAAAGTATCAAATGGTCTAATTTTCCAGAGTTTGAGCTTTTCTTGATGGCAGTATGTCAGGTTCTTTCCCAGTTTGTCATCGGAAAACTTCAGCACCTGAAAAATACAACAGACCAGATCAAGATGATTAAGAGACAATTTTAGCAGACATGCTAACTAGTATAGCTGAGTGAAACCAAACAGAGATAAACATCAGAAGAAAGGTTGGTAACCCCACAACAGGATGTTTCAAGACATTTGGCATTAAGCATTTTAGCAGTTTGTAATATGGTTGAAGCTGAGTCATCCAACGACTGTTTCTGTCCTCAAAATGTTTCTGTCAGCAAGAGACTGTCAGGGTTGTGTTGTCAATGAAGCTAAATCAAGATAAAGAGGCTTTGACGGTGGCTCTAAGAAATGTTCAGTGAGGTGTTCAATAGAGCATTTAAATCTGATCAGTTAACGTTAATAATCAGTTAACGAGCGTCTTCGTCACGGAGTGTATGGAAGCCTGTGAGGGTGCGTATTGAGACGGAGGAAACGTGAATAAAAATTGATTTTTGAAGATTATGAATTGATCCAGAATCGTAGAGGATAAGAATCGCTATTCTTACATGAATCAACCTTTCCCCCACCCCTACTGGTTGTAAATCTGTGTGGTTCTTGGTGGAGAACCACTGACTGACAAAGTCCAGGTTGTTCTCAACAGAAACAGCAGTGGAGTTCCCTGTGTCTTACCTGTGTGTCCAACACATGGCCTGAGACCTCCAGATGAAGCGTCCCTCTTTGTAACAGCAGACGGCCTCTGGGTCGACTTTACTCAGGTCAGTATAGTTGTTGTACTTCTGAACATCTGGACTGTGGACCAGCACCACATACATCACTTCCTGTTTGTACAGGACCATCTTGTACACCCTCATGACAGGATCAGTTCCAGAGCAGAACTGGAGACAACAACAGAGTTTTAGTGGATAACCATCACTAAGTTAGACTTGGAACAGGGTCTGATCCCAGATAATAAATCCCTGATGTTTAATCAGTCAGCTACACAGAAAGTAATATACTGATTCTATCAGAACTCAGATTTGATCATGGATTCAGCTTTCCTCAATTTCCATATCCTCAATGAAGCAATCTAATGTGAAAGTCCCTGAAATCAATATCTGATATGTGATATATCATAACACAATGACAAAGATCATTGAGTCTTAGGGTGCTTTCACACCTGCAGTTGTTCCGATTCAGCAACTAAACCGATACAACTGTTGTGTTCTTTTTTCTGGGCCGTTTGTGTTCACATTGCATGATTCTAAAGCGGTACAGTGGTTTGCACTGTGGAACAGCACCATAGCAACGGCCCTAACAACACCCCATCAGCTGATCAGCAACAATGGCAACAATGAACCGCGGGCTGACTTGCAGTAGTGAGGAGGTTACATTTCTTATTAATATTTGGGCAGACGAGTATTTAGTTGAAGTTTGATTAAAAATAATGCCCAAGCTGACTGGTTTATGGCTGGGGCGAGACCTTGAAGTGTGCTTATAATGTGCTATAGCTAAAAATGTAGTCTAATAGGCTACATTATCATTATTATTATTATTAGCCTATGGGCCGGATTTACTAAGATCCCAGATAGCGGGTGCTATATTGTTTGCGCCCGCTATAATATTGCGAGTTTGGTTAGTGCACGCAAAACAGGTGATCTACTAAGAGTAACCCGCTAAATGAAAACACGTGCAAACCGCAATATGTAAATGAGGGTTTTGCGCGTGGTAATCGTTTCCGCCATGGAGAGAGTGGACAGAGAGCTGGACGGACGAAGGGACAGAATGACATTTGATCCGATGCATAATGACAGCATGTGTGTTCATCTCTCTCGCGCTCTGTTTAGATAAATAAACACAAATCGCTACAGGGCCCAACTCGTCATATAGTGACGAACAGGCAGCAGCTGCAGCGACAATCACACACCTATAATATGTGTGTGCCGCCCATGATCCAGTGGATTAATAGAGAGCTCAGGTGGGACACACGGATCTAAACGCTCTGACCACTGACCAGAGGGATCAAAGACGGGTGAAGGCAGCGGTGACGTGTCTCAGTCCGGGACCGGGACTGAGAGACGGAGCTGAGCAGCCAGGTACTGGAGAGGAGAGGAGAGGAGAGGAGAGGAGCGCACTGCAGGACAGACGTGCCCCGTGCGTAACGGCGCGTAAATGACTTTTAACACGGCCGAAATGTGAATGAATGACAGAGAGCGTGTCACTGCCCGTGAGAGAGAGACAGAGAGAGAGAGTGACAGGGAGAGGGGTGGTCAGGTTGTGTTGGTCAAGCTGTGTTTTCAGTTTCAGGTGTCATAGTTATGTCAGATGATTGTCCTCTAACACACCCTACAGTTTGACTTTTTTTTCTAGTAAACGGGCAGCGTAGCACGACTAGTCAGTAGGGGTTGTTTGCGGAGCTCTGCCCGGTGCTGATCGCCCGCGGCGGATGCTTCTCCAGGACAATGCGCCGCGACTGACTCTGGGTCAGCTTGGAAAGGCTGGTGGACTCATGGCTTGAGTTTGCGTCTTCGTTTTCTTTTTGCCACCGGCTTTCCTGTTTTGTGTACATAATTAAAATCTCACTACAAACGAACTGCTCCAGGGCTCGGATGGAAACAGGCCGAGACCAAGCAATCTCGCATTGAGCGTGATTGCTCTGCTCACATCTGACCAACCGAACCGATCTATGACGTAAAACGCTCCCTGTTTCGGAACAAATGGTCAGGTGTGAAAGTGCCCTTATTTTGAAAAAGTGTTGCTAAGAAACCACTGACCTCCCTGAAAATAAAACCCAGAACTTTAATAAGTTCCTGTCCAGACCTATCAACAGATGGACTGAGGTGTTACCTGCTGGCTGTATTCCTTCAGCACCTCCTCCACAGGGAAGGTGAAGCGGTATGGGCCAAACATGGAGGTCTTCAGGAAGGCTGGAGAGCTGGTGAACTTCCCCAGGAAGCTGTGCTGGTTCTGGGCCTGGGCCTCGGTCCGGTCTGGGTAGGTCTTCTCCAGGAGCCTCCTCTCAGCTGATGTTACATCTTCAGGCTTCACTGCCAGAGTCCACCACTGTAGGAAGTCTGTACCCCCATGTCTGCCCGGATCCTTGAAGCCTCCATCTTTCTTTATTCCTCTTAACCCAACCTCATTAGTGTTGTGTTGCAGATGAGACACATGAAACTCTGGTCGGGGATACTCTGGAACGTTTCTAAAGATGTATTCCATTATCTTTTCTACTCTATCTTCTTCTTTCTTTTTCAAATTTTCCTTATTGAACTCTTCAGCTGCTGCCTTCAGATCCTCCAGCTTCAGGTGACCGTTCTTCACATAATATTCATCAACTTTTCTCCAGTTTCTTCTGTGCTCCATGTCCAGATGATGTTGACTAAACACGAGTGTGTCTTCACCGTTCTCTGACCCTGGGAGAACTGCTATCAGATCTCTGACAACAACAGATTTATAATAAACCCACACCCATCACCGGAACAACATTGCTGCATCATACTGTACAACAGGTTAGTCAGGTTCGGCCTCCGGCTTCCTTTTTTTTTTAACCTTTGTTGTGTGTGCACAAAATCTGGTCGGCTCTTTTCCCATTACGTTCAATATAGATGCGCGTCATGTGCGCTCACAACCCAAGGCAACGCACCTGCGTCTCTTTTCTGTTAAGATAAACCTCTTCCTCATCCTACTGAGAGCTACTGCATGTTAAAATGTATATAAGTTTTGGGGTTTATTGTCACAAAAAAGGCAATTTTTTTCAGCTTTCTCAACCTTATCAGGCTGAGGAGAGAGACAATGATGATACTGTCTTGGAGGGGGAGTTGGTGGTGGACACAGCAAGGCAAGGCAAGGCAATTTTATTTGTATAGCCCGTTTTTACCACCAGTTTGTCTCAAAGGGCTTTACATGGCATCATAACAACATCCTCTGTCCTTAGACCCTCACATCCACTGAGGAAAAACTCCATAGAAAACCCTTTTAACAGGGAAAACCAGGAGAAACCTCAGGGTGAGCAACAGAGAAGGGATCCCTCACCCAGGACGGACAGACGTTCAATAGATGTTGTTACAGACAAGAAAACAGTTTATAGTTTATGACACAGAATGTGGGAAACATGGAAATGTTAGCAAGAGTCGATGAAGGCAGCTTCTGGTAGGGGGGGGCAGGGAGGGTTAGGGTTAGAGGAGAGGGCTCTGTGTAACCAGATGTGTCCCCAGCAGTCTAGGCCTATAGCAGCGTAGCTATAAAATGGTTCAGAGCTACCTGAACCAGCCCTAACTAAAAGCCCTGTCATAAAGGAAGGTCTTAAGTCTAGACTTAAATGTAGTTAGAGTGTCTGCCTCTTTGACCCATGGAGAGAGCTGGTTCCACAGTAAAGGAGCCCGGTAACTGAAGGCTCTACCTCCCAGTCTGTTTTTAGAGATAGTGGGAGTCACTAACAGACCTGCGTTCTGGGAGCGGAGTGCTCTGGTAGGACACTCTCTTCCTAACTCCTGTCAAAATCCTCGCTGCCGCATTCTGGACCAGCTGGAGACTCTTTAGAGAGTTTTTCGGACATCCCGACAGGAGAGAGTTAGGTGTTTAGGTCCAAACACGATGACCTCAGTTTTATCTGAATTCAGTAGCAAGAAGTTAGAGGACATCTAGGATCTAATGTCTTTCAGACAGTCTTGCAGATTGATGAGGCGGCTTCTGTCATCTGGCTCCATGGACAAGTAGAGTTTCGTATCATCCGCATAACAGTGAAAATTGATTGAGTGCTTCCGGATGATGTCACCTAATGGGAGCATGTAAAGAATGAAGAGGATTGGCCCTAAGACTGAACCCTGTGGTACACCATACGTAACTCTGCTGTACTCTGAATGGTCGTTATTAACATTAACAAATTGAAACCTGTCAGATAAGTATGACTTAAACCATTTTAGGGCAGTTCCTTTAATCCCAATTTCATGGTCCAGTCTCTGCAGCAGGATGCTGTGGTCGATGGTGTCAAATGCAGCACTGAGGTCCAAAAGTACAAGTACAGAGTCGAGACCTCTGTCTGAAGCTATAAGAAGATCATTAGAGACTTTGACAAGTGCTGTTTCAGTGCTATGGTGTTCTCTGAATCCAGATTGGAAAGCTTCAAAGAGCTCGTTGCTGTGCAGATGTTCATGTAGCTGCTCCAGGACAACCTTTTCGAGGATCTTAGAGATGTAAGGAAGGTTGGATATAGGCCTATAGTTGGCAAGGACATCTGGGTCAAGAGAAGGTTTTTTAAGTAAAGGGTTAATGACAGCCACCTTAAAGGCCTGTGGCACGTAGCCTGTGACTAGAGAAAGATTGATTTAGTTCAGAAAAGAAATGTTAACTAATGGGAAGACATCCTTAAGTAGTCTTGTCGGGACTGGATCCAGCAGACATGTGGGTGACTTGGAAGAAGTAATTGCAGAAGTTAAGTCTGACAGGTCGATGGGAGAGAAGCTGTCCAAGTGTGCACCAAGTCTTGGAGGTGCTTCTATGGGTACCGTAATCTGTGCTCCATTACTGGCAATCTTTGTTCTAATATTAACAATCTTTTCGGTAAAGAAAGTTAGGAAATCATTACTGCGGAGAGTTGGAGGGATGGATGGCTCAACGACACTATGGTTCTTGGTCAGCCTGGCCACAGTGTTGAAAAGGAACCTGGGGTTGTTTTTATTCTTTTCTATTAAAGATGAATAGTAATTGCTTCTAGCATTACAGAGTTCTTTTTTATATATTACGTAATAAACTATCCTTCCAGGCTTGACGGTCTTCCTCATGTTGGCTGGAATGTGTTTTCCTTTACAGCTGTCTGATCAGACTAGCGCCACCCGCGGTTAGGGAGACTTAATGCATCTCGCGCAAGTGCAGAACGTACAGGCTGCTGTGTAGTCTGCAGTAGTCGAGGCGGTGTGTTTCACTGCTTCCTTTCTCCCGACTGTGACCGATGAGAGGCGACAGACTCTTTGGAAAAAAGGCCGTCGGGGGTCGGGTTGCCTTAAAGCCCCCCTCCCGCGACCCTTTTTAGTTATTTTAAAACATTCTCTGTGGTCTTTCAATTGTGATTATGAAGTTTTTAGCCAAAATCACAAAACCTGTGCCATGCCTCAGGGCTCTTCTTCCGCACAGCACCAGCAGCTTATTACCAATGCACCTCTGGAGGGTGGGCGGAGACTGCGCTGCTCTGCACCCCAGCCCGCCCAGCCACCGCCCAGCCACCCCCTCGCACACCCCCCCCCCCCCCAACCCCCACGCTCGCTGACAGCTGGACACTGTACAATTACCGATTCAGCGCGTTTTACCCCCATCAGTGGCCGACTGGCACCAAAAAGAGGCCCTGACATTTTTGACAGAGAGGCCACACATCACACACACACACACACACACACACACACACACACACACATGCACGCACATATCAGTGATCATAATGATGATGAGAAAAGAAAATGCATTGTTCAAACTGCACACTGGGATTCAATCCCAGACTGGAATAAAGTTCTTGCTAACAATGCAAGCTGCTCTAGGTGAGCTATACCAGATATAGCTTGATAGCTACACCGAGCTGTCAAGCCTTTCACTTCTGAGCCAGATGCAGAGCGGGGCAGGAGCTTGTAGCACTAGTTCCCTCCTCTGGGGTTGTGACACGTCAGCTCCAGTCTCCCTGAAACTGCCAGTTTGCGTCTGCCATTGGTTCACAGCAATTTGAAGGCAGAAAAACTCAGAAATGCAATTTTGCACTTTTCTGCTGATATGTCCTCTAACACAAGAAAAATGCCACAGGAACATGTGAAAAGCACGAAAAACACGACGCAATGGACAACGTCAACCTGGTCTCCTCAACAATACACTCCGGTTTTTCTTCTTGTGTGTGCCTGGAGTATTTATCTGTCTATTTTTATATTGTGTATTTGTTTTTTTATGTTAAGCTTGCGCTTCCAAAAAGAGAGCAGGACTCAGTTGTTCAGACAGACCCGTCGAGGTTCAATTTATTGGTTACACAGGTGAGAGGGGGTTAGTGGGGGAGGCCAGGCTCCGTGTGGCCAGGAGCGGTGTGGTCCGAGGGCAGGTAGGGCTGGGCACGGCAGCAGGGTAGCAGGACGGAGGTACAGGGACTGGAAAAGAAGACAACACAAAAATCAGGTAGGTATATATGCAAAACTTAGAGTTCAAATTCAACACTAAGGGGCCAAGAGACGAGTTACCACTACACGGTCAACCACGAACTGGCGAGGAACAGCACAAAGGGACTGACTCATATCCTGCAGACAGGGGAGGAGGCGTGATGAGCCTGATGCAGTGCAGGTGTATTTGCAGGTGGAGACACACCCATGCCCAGCCCACACAGACAAACACAGACACAGAGGGGAGGGGGGAAACTGAGAGAAAGCCTACACCTCCTAACAGTACCCCCCCCCCCTCAATGGGAGCCTCCTGGCAACCCTCCAGGCTTGTCAGGATGCTCCCGATGGTACGCCGCCACCATATCAGGATCCAGGATGAAAGACCGAGGCACCCAGAGGTGTTCCTCCGGCCCATACCCCTCCCAATCAACAAGGTACTGCAGGCCGCGTCCTCTTCGCCACACATCCACCACACGCTGGACAGTGAAAGCCGGGTGGTCATCAATGACCCGGGGGGGAGGAGGGGGATCGGAAAGAGGGCACAACTGGCTGGAAGAAACTGGTTTAACTTGTGAAACATGGAACATGGGATGAATCTTCATGTTTCCCGGAAATTTAAGTCGGACTGCAGTGGGATTATTGTAATGACCTTTTTGACAGCAAAGGGACCAATGTAGCGAGGGGAAAGCTTACGTGACTCGGTGAGTAGGGAGATGTTCCTGCTGGACAGCCAGACCTTCTGCCCGAGCTGGTAGGGAGGGGCTGGGTTCCGATGCCTGTTGGCCGATGATTGGGTGGCTTCCTGGGTGCTCTCCAGGGCACGGCGGGTGTCCTGCCAAGTCCTCCTACAGTGCGTGATGAAGGCCTGGACAGAGGGTACCGTCAAATCAGATCCATGGGAGGTCAGGAGAGGAGGCTGGTATCCCAGGGAGGCTTCAAATGGCGAGAGGCCTGTGGACGAACTGGTGAGTGTGTTGTAGGCATATTCGACCCATATCAAATGTGATGACCATGTTGTGGGATCCTTTTCTGTGACACAGCGCAGGGAGGTCTTCAGCACCTGGTTAGTCCTCTCTGCTTGACCGTTCGACTGTGGATGATAACCAGAAGGCAAACTGACACTAACTCCCAAGGATCGACAAAAAGCTTGCCACACCTGGGAGACAAACTGAGGTCCGCGATCAGACACGATGTCTAAGGGAATCCCGTGGATCCTAACAACATGGTCCAGTAGTAACTGGGCGGTCTCCATAGCTGTATGAAATTTGGGCAGAGGAACAAAGTGTGCAGCCTTTGAAAAGCGGTCAACAACTGTAAGAATGGTGGTGTTACCTTGGGATGGTGGTAATCCGGTGACAAAGTACATACTCCCGAGTATCTTTCTCCATCGTAGGCCACCAGAAATATCTCCGCAATAGGGACAGGGTACGGTTGGCACCGGGATGGCATGCAAACTTTGAGACATGCGCCCATTGGAGGACCTGGGAACGGACAGAATCAGGGACAAATAACCAATTGGGTAGACCATTACCTGGGTCGGGTTGGCGCCCTTGTGCATCCTTGACAGTCTTTTCAATTCCCCAGATCAAAGTAGCAATCACCCATCCCTGAGGGAGGATAGTCTCCGGGGTGTCAGTGGCATAGTTACAAACTAGACACATATGCACTCAGGTACGGAATAGACAACACGTTCTCACTCCCAGTGCGTCAACAGTCTGACGAACGGTCACTGTTCCTCTTCGTCACATGCCTGACTGATTAGGTATCCGTTTTTCGTCAGGTTTTGACGCGCTCGGCTTTCAGTTGATTCCTTTTCTGACTCAGAGTCTGTCAGACTTACAGCGTGAGAGACCCTCTTAGCCAGAAAAGCCGAAATAGACAAAACACATTTCCAAAAGTCGTACAGTTCTAATTTTTTAATACATGGTTCGGGGGCCCAAGAGGAACGTGTAGATGTGTGTTTGGTCCTGATCGAGCCATTACTTTTCGAGAGGCAGGGCTTCAAACAGCCGCATTCCTCTGTATCCTTGAGGCCGCCGTTTCCATAGAAACCGACCAAATCACTTGAAACTTGGCCTGTGGACTCATGGTGAGGCCCTTATCCATCACCCCGAGACCCAACTCTGTGGGAGCATGGGAAAGCCAAGTGGCCCCCCGGGTCCCCTAGAGCAACGGGACCAAAATATTCTGATAGAGGACTCTCTGATACAACATATTTATATTTCATGATGATAACTTAAAGCGTGTATGTTTTGTTGAGAAAAAGCAGGAATGGCTGGATTCACTTTGATGTTTGACCCCTGTGACCTTTGACACTTACCAATTGGCTTTATGCACAGCTCCCCTACTTCCTGATCGTACACCAGCTCCTTTAGCTAAAAATTCAGCCTGATGGGCCAAAGCATCTGGAAGCTATTAAAGAATTGCTGTTGAAACATTTCTCCTTTAATATAAGGTCAGAGAAAGGAGCATTGCTTTTTGGCTATCTACTAGACATTCTGGACCACATATTAAAAGCTCATCTTCCTGCATCAAAGTCTTGGTATTTTATTCAAGGAAACGGGGTCAAAAAGGTCACAGATCAGCGACCTTTGACACTTGTGAAGGTCGCACGGGTTTGAAATTGCACATGGTGGATGGCCTTAGGCCCCGGACAAATGCATGAAACTTTCAGCCTTATAACCCCAAGGATGTAGACGTTATTAGACAAAAGGCTTCTAAATCCAGGCTTTGAAGGCCGAGAAACGAGCCTGGACGGTCAGCTGTGACCCTTCTGGACGTCCGACAGGTCTGAAATTCTACAGAAACTTTGTCCCTAGTGCTCTGAACAACCTATCAAAATGAATTGAATTCATAATAATGTTTTTTCAGATAAAATATAAAAGTTCACTCATTGAATTAAAAATTACATTAAATGTGATGTGATGTGGACCAGAAAGATGCTGGTGAAAATTATGAAAAAAAAAAAAAGTCAAGCCAACTTTCATGCACTTTATTGTTGAATTTTAACAATATAGCACCGTTTTTTTATTCAATGTTGAAAACAAAAAAGATGTTAAGACCTTTTAGTTATTAAGAAAATAATGCTCAATTTGTTTTATTTTTTCATTTGCTGGTAACAGCAAGCTCAACCAATCAGACACGTCGCTGATAAATATGAGGATTATGGGTAATGTAGTGCTTCTCTGTGATATGACATTGGAAACAAAGCGTGTTTTCTTAAAATACAGTTGATATTACACAGGGCTTTTGGACTCAGCAGAAGCACATAATATTGTTACACAGTCTTCCTTGGATGGTTACAGCGTTATGGCTAATAATCAGATGTTTCTTCAGAATATTGATTAATCTAAACAGAGTTTAATTTTTAATTTTTTTATTTATTGATTGATTATTCTGCACCAACACCATGATCACTAAATAAATAAATAAATAAATAAATAACATCCTTGCCGAAAGCTACGTCAGACACAGCAGCATAAGGTTCAATAAAGCTTTAAGGAAAAGTAAAAAAAAAAAAAGTTTTCCTCTGCTCACAGCGTCTTTCAGTGCCGCAGCCGGGTCAGCTGGATCACTTGCTCTGAGCGTCACATATCCCCGCGAAGGGGATTGCATTGGAATCAACTGAAAGCCGAGCGCGTCAAAACCTGACGAAAAACGGATACCTAATCAGTCAGGCATGTGGCGAGGAGGGACAGTGACCGTTCGTCAGACTGTTGACGCACTGGGAGTGAGAACGTGTTGTCTATTCCGTACCTGAGTGCATATGTGTCTAGTTTGTAACTATGTGAAGTGAAACCTGGAACGTGCTCCAACACCCTGAACAGGTCTGTTCAGTTAGACCAGACACACCAGAAGTCTGATGTATACTGCACTCATAATACTAGAAATTGCTGTTAACTCTGTTACACACTCATCACACAGGCCACACATGCTCTCCCTGTGTGATGGCCTGGGTGGTAGACAGTCTGAGGACAGAGATCTTTCAGGTTGAAGTTTATAATAATGAAATGCACAGACTGTGCTAGGCCTGTGCTGTAAGTCTTGACTCGGGTATAGCGAACGGGCTAAAATTTATGCAGGACGCTGTACCACTGGTCTTGCTGCATACCTGACGTGGTACAGCATACCTGGCGCTCTTATTTTTTTAACCGGGATAGTTCCAACATTGTGCTACATTCAGCCGAGCCTGAGACCAACATACAACACGTAACAGCGTGGCGTTGTTGCCTTCTCTTTTCACCGACAGCCCCATCTCCCCTTGTTTGCATGACAAATAACACTAGAGCATAATCGCAGCAGTAACAAAATTGGGTTTGATCATATTGCAATATAATTACAAATGCAATTAATCATTGAGCCCTTTGTGCAAGTGACACTTCACTCATCTTTTGTTGTAATGTTTACAGTTCTTTTTTTTCTCATGTCGTGCCCCCCCAGTTTGAAAAACACTGGTTTAGATCTTCACCTCATCGCTCCATGCTTCTGAAATACTCCCAGTCATCACAGTCCTGGTAAACAGGTTGTTTTGTCCTTTTGTTCTCTATTTTGTCATTAGTTAACAAGTTTGTTACCCTGTCAGGTTGTTTGTTAGCTTTTGGTCTTTTCCTGTTCCTGCTGCTTCACAATAAAAGCCTTTCAGCATCGATGACAGGAAACTTTAATTGATCAGATTATTGATCAACTCCATTAATCCTCCTGCTGTTGGAGCAAATACAACAGGTGTGAACATGTTCAGGGTGGAGGAAGTAGCTGCTGCACCCTGATAAAGACAGAGGACAGTCCTCCATCCCTCTATCCCTCCACCCCTCCGTCCTCAGCTGCAGCAGGGATTTCCTCACACACCTGAACAGATCCTCCACTCTTCCTCTGTTTTTTATATGTGCATTACTGCATTTGTATCTGTGTTTTTGAACAGATGTAGTGATACATGAGAATTTTACTTCTGTTAAATATCAAACAACTATAAGTAGTGCAAGCAGTAGATAACAGAGCAGGAAACTGTCTCTGTGTGTATGCAAATTTTCCACTATTCTTTCTTTCTTTCTTTCTTTCTTTCTTTCTTTCTTTGCATTTGTGATTGACAGAGCTGTGTCTTTGGAAGTATTCTGCTCTGGGCCATGTTTGTCCTAATGGCACCTTAGTAGCACACCCTCTTTTGTACTTACAGTAAATGAGAGGTTAATAATACAAATATTTCCTCTTCTCCATCACTGGTGGAAATCCCCCAGACACAGTCACAATCACAAAAGACATCACCTGATCATTCACCCTCAGTCAGGATGGAATTGTTGGAATTTTCTTTCGGGGATGAATAAAGTTCATCTACTCTACTCAACAGTTAATGTAGAGAAGTTAATGTGTA
>NC_140922.1:36057684-36068032 GCF_045865225.1 Trachurus japonicus | reverse complement strand
TGTGATGGCTGGAGGAGTTTCTGCAGCAGCTCATCAGCCAGTTCAGCTCATCAGCCAGTTCATCAGGCTGATGAATGGCACCTGGTGGGGTGTGGCCTGGCCGAGCAGAAAGGCTCAGCACTGGACATTCACTCTCTCTCTAGACTCCGGCTGGGGTGGAAGCCCTGCTCCACCTGTGGACTCTTTTGTTTCTTTGTTTCTTTGTTTGTTGGTTTGTTTTGTCTTGGTTCGAGTTGTCTTTAAGTTCATTAATAAATTCTTTTTGTTAAAAATTGCCAAACTCAGTTGTCTCTCCACCTTTTGTCCAGTTCCTGGAACATGGAACGTGACAAAATGGGGGGCTCGTCTAAAGCCAGTGTTTTGGGTAGGAATTGTTGGTCTGCTGATGCAGGTTGGTGGAGACGTATACTGAGTTGGTAAGTACAGAGTTTGGAGATAAAGTAAGTGTGGCAAATTTTTTCACTGGTGTTCCCCTCTGTTAGGTGTAGCAGCAGTCCCTAATAGAGGCTCTGCTGCAGTTTTTTTTTGCCTTTACTGTTTTGGGTGGTATCCTGGGAGGGCCCTTGGCGAACTCAGCAATGCCACTGAAGACTAGGGCTGAGTGTAAGTAGGTTTTGGTTAGGCAGTTAGTAGGGGGGACCCAGTGGGGCGCCACATTTTGTATTGTTTATCTAGACTGTTGGGTTGGGTTCAGGTATGGCTGCCAGTGTTGAGGATTTCATTAAATGTCCCTCTTATGAGTTACTAGAGCAATATACGAAGGAGCAGCTTCTCAAGGTGGCACACCATTATTCGGTTGCGGTGGATGCCAGACGTACAAGGGAGACCATCATGAGTATTGTACAGGCAAATCTGCAAGAGGAAGGAGTCCTGATGGTCGATGATGGTAAGAGTGGGGTTACTACTTCTGTGCCGGGGTTAACCTTTGAACAGCAAAAGGAATTGTTAATGTTGAAATTTGAACATGAAAAGGAGTTAGAAAAAATGAAGTACAAGGTGGAACAAATGAAACTGGAAGTGGAGCAGAATAAGTTGGGGCTGATTTCAGCGGGTAAACTTCCGGTTGGGGCGATCAGGGGGGATCTGGTTTTGATGTCACTAAACATTTGAGATTAATGCCAAAGTTTGAGGAAAAGGATGTTGAGACATTTTTTGCAATGTTTGAACGTGTGGCTGATGTTAGAGGTTGGCCGGATGAGGAGCGTACACTAATGTTGCAGTGTGTCTTTACAGGAAAAGCACAGGAGGTGTATTCCTCTATGTCGGTGGCGGACTGCAAGGTCTACAAAAAGGTAAAAGCGGCGGTACTAAAAGCCTATGAACTTGTGGCTGAAGCGTACCGACAAAAGTTCAGAGGCTGGAGGAAAACGGGAAAACAAACACATGTGGAATTTGTAAGGGATTTGATTCTGCACTTTAACCGTTGGTGTAAGGCAGATAATGTGGAGACTTTTCCAGAGTTGTGTGATCTAGTAATATTGGAACAGTTTAAACAGACTGTACCAGAACACATCGCCACGTACATCACTGAAACGTAAAGTTTCCACTCCAAGTGAAGCAGCAGTTGTAGCTGATGAATATGTACTAACACACAGACGTATATTTGGAGAGCGATTTAACACTGAGAGAGCACACTTTAATGAAAGGGCACACTTTAATGAGAGAGCACACTTTAGTGGGGACACTCTCAGACAACATCTAGGGCTCCAAGGTCAGAACCCTTTAACAGTAAAGGTGGGCCTGAAGTGTGTCATTATTGTCGACAAAAAGGGCACTGGAAAAATGAATGCCCTACACGTAGTGGTAGAGTTAATCCTGGTCAGGTAAAGTCAGCTGGATTGGTGGCGCCAATGCAGGTCAAGCCATGGATGGGGCAGAGGTGGAATCAGGTTACCATATATTCCTCTCAGATGGTTTTGTCAGGCTACACGAGAGAGATATGGAAGTCCCCGTGAAGGTGTTGAGAGATTCAGGTTCTATGCACACGTTTGTGAGGGAGGCCATTTTGCCTTTCTCTCTACAGTCAGACACAGGGGGTTGTGTGCCCTGCAGAGGTCTGGCTTTACAAACACTTTTTGTTCCGGTGCATAAAATGTTCTTGTCCTGTGGTTTCTTCCAGGGGAATGTGGAGGTGGCTGTGCGTCCCGAGCTCCCAGTGAGGGGAGTGGACATAATCTTGGGGAATGACCTGGTACCTGATGGTCGTATGTGGCCAGATGATGAAAGACCTGTACTAGTACAAACCCCCCAAGATACGGTTCAGCAGCCACATTTGACATGTCTTCCCTATCCAGTTCCTCCTGGGGGAGTCGATTCTCCAGTGACAGAACCTGAGTCAACAGATCTCTCATGTAATTCCTCTTTAAACTCTGCAGGGGGCGCTGCACATGGCCCAGTGGTGGTACCAGGGGGCTGTCACAGCAAGCAGTTGAGTTGGAACCATCCACAGTGTGTGCTGTGACTCGGGCCATGGCTGCATCTCTGCCTGATGATGGGGTAACTATGGACAAAGTTAAAGAGTTTTCCTTTGTCGTGCCAGATGATCTTTGTGTTTCTCATGTAGACTTGGCGCAGGAGCAGAGAAAGGATCCATCATTGAAAGACCTGTATGATTTGGTGGTGCCTTCCTGTCAGGTGGGGAACATTAAACAGGGTTATGTACTCCATGATGACGTGCTGTGTAGGATTTGGGCTCCTCATGGTGATGGATTTAGCGGGGATCCCATTGTGCAAGTGGTATTGCCTGAAAAATTTAGAACATCAGTAATTCGGACAGCACATGATGAGGTTGCTGGTCATATGGGGGTCAAAAAGACCTACCATCGGGTGCTACAGCATTTTTTCTGGCCCCGTGTGAAGCGTGATGTTTCTAAATATATAAAAACATGTCATACGTGTCAGGTTACTAGTAAACCAAATCAAACTCTGAAACCTGCACCGTTATATCCGATCCCTGCAGTGAGTCAGCCTTTTGGTCATCTGTTAGTTGATTGTGTGGGGCCGCTTCCTCGGTCCAGGTCTGGTTGTTCCTATTTGTTAACAATAATGTGTCAATCCACCAGATATCCAGCTGCTTATCCACTGCGGTCGATCACAACCAGGTCTGTGGTGAAAGCCATTACTGAGTTTATATCTGTGTTTGGAATTCCCAAAATTATACAAACAGACCAAGGGTCAAACTTTACTTCTCGGCTGTTCTCCCAGGTTCTTAAACAACTTAATGTCACTCATAATATGTCCTCTGCGTATCACCCACAGAGTCAGGGGGCCCTTGAACGTTTTCATCAGCATTTGAAATCGTTGCTGCGTGCTTATTGCACTGAGTTGAAGGCAGACTGGCAGGACGGCTTACCATGGCTCATGTTGGCGGCCAGAGAAGTTGTACAAGAGAGTACAGGCTTCAGTCCTAACGAGCTGGTCTTTGCTCACACTGTTCGGGGTCCCTTGTCTGTCATTAGTGATCAGTGGGTTGCGTCTGATCCCCCAAAGAATCTGATTTCTTATGTAAATGGGTTTAGACATAGGCTCTATGAGGCTGGGGAATTGGCGAAACAAAATTTGCAAATGGCTCAAAAGAAAATGAAGCAGCTGTTTGACCGCAAAGTAGAGCGACGTGAGTTCTGTGCAGGAGACCAGGTTTTGGTCTTGCAGCCATTGATTGAATCACCTTTTCAGGCTAAGTTTTTTGGGCCCTGTAATGTTGTTCGTCGGGTTTCAGAGCAAAACTACCTGATTGAGATGCCAAATAAAAGAAAATCAGTTAAGGTCTGTCATGTTAATTTGATCAAACCATATTTTGCACGTGATGTTTCTGATGTTGTGGTTCCAGATAACCCTGTTTTGGTGGCCGGTACGGAGCAGGAGGAAGAGATGTCTGGTGATGTGGTGCTGCAACCTCGACTTAAAAATTCGGAAACTTTGGCCAAGTTGGATTCGCTGCTTGGGCAGGTGGATGAGGATAAAAGGAATCAACTGGTTGGTCTTATTCAAGCATATCCAGGTCTTTTCTCTGATACTCCTACATGTACTAACTTGATAGAACATGATGTTGAGGTGGGGGATGCAAAACCCATCGCCCAGCGGTTCTATCGGGTTAGCCCTGAAAAGCGACAGATATTGGATTCAGAGGTAGATTATATGCTTGAAAATGGTCTTGCTGTGCCTTCTACTTCTAGTTGGTCATCTCCCTGTCTTCTTGTCAGCAAGCCGGATTCCACATTTAGGCCATGTACTGACTTTAGGAAGATTAATGCTGTGACAAAACCTGATTCCTTCCCTCTTCCCAGGATGGATGATTGTGTCGATCAGGTGGGGTCGGCCAAATATGTTAGTAAGTTCGACCTTCTTAAAGGTTATTGGCAGGTTCCACTTTCTGAGAGAGCAAGGGAGATTTGTTCATTTGTGACTCCATCTGGTTTGTATTCATATACCGTGATGCCGTTTGGGTTGCGCAACGCTCCAGCCACCTTTCAAAGATTAATGAATAAGGTGGTTCGGGGGCTGGAGGGTTGTGCAGTCTATTTGGATGATGTTGTGATATATAGTGATACATGGGAGAAACATTTGGAGCAGGTGAAGGCTTTGTTTGACAGGCTACTTTGGGCACAGCTAACGGTCAATCTGGCAAAATGTGAATTTGCCAAGGCCACCGTGACCTATTTGGGGAAGGTGGTGGGGCAAGGAGAAGTGCGTACCATTGAGGGAAAGGTCAGGGCGATCCGTGACTTCCCTGTTCCAACGACAAAGAGGGAATTGTTACGTTTCTTGGGAATGGCTGGTTATTACAGGGAGTTTTGTCCCAATTTTGCTTCTGTGGGTGCTCCTCTAACTGACTTGTTAAAAGGTGATGTTAAATATGTTTGGTCTCCCATCTGTCAACAGGCATTTAACCAGTTGAAGGACTTGTTGTCATCAGCTCCAGTGCCTGCTGCTCCTAGGTTGGATCGCCCCTTCAAGTTGCAGGTGGATGCAAGTGATGCTGGAGCTGGGGCTGTGTTGTTACAGGTGGAGGAGAGGGGGGTTGAGAGACCTGTTAGTTACTTCTCTAAGAAGTTTAAAAATTACCAGCGTAACTATTCAGTAATCGAAAAAGAAGCCCTCGCATTGGTCATGGCCCTCCAACATTTTGATGTCTATATTGGGTCAGGTTCTTCTTTGATTGTTTATACTGACCACAATCCACTAACCTTTTTGCGTTCATTGCAGAATCCGAATCAGAGGTTGATGCGGTGGGCCTTGTTTTTGCAGCCCTATCATTTGGATATCCGTCACATTAAGGGCAGGGATAATCTGGTGGCGGATACTTTGTCACGTGCTCCTTTGTCATAATATGTTGTGCTATGTACTTTTCTCTCTGCTTCTGTCCAGGCCGGGCTCCCATCCGTATGTGCTCTTAAAGATGCTTCTTCTGGATCCACAGTTGCGGAGTCATTGGGTTTGGGGGTGTTGGTGAGGTAATGGGGAGGAGGGAGGGGTTCTGCATTGCATGTTGTTTGATAAGGTGCTTACCTGGACTGTGACCTGGCAGTCGTGTTGGGTTATGGATTTGTCTAGATGTAGGTAGTGTATTGGATTGGACGTTGTGTTTTTTTTCTCTGGTATGTGTCTTGCAGGGTCGGAGGTCAGAGGTGGTACCTCTGTCTTGGCCGGGGGGGTGTGATGGCTGGAGGAGTTTCTGCAGCAGCTCATCAGCCAGTTCAGCTCATCAGCCAGTTCATCAGGCTGATGAATGGCACCTGGTGGGGTGTGGCCTGGCCGAGCAGAAAGGCTCAGCACTGGACATTCACTCTCTCTCTAGACTCCGGCTGGGGTGGAAGCCCTGCTCCACCTGTGGACTCTTTTGTTTCTTTGTTTCTTTGTTTGTTGGTTTGTTTTGTCTTGGTTCGAGTTGTCTTTAAGTTCATTAATAAATTCTTTTTGTTAAAAATTGCCAAACTCAGTTGTCTCTCCACCTTTTGTCCAGTTCCTGGAACATGGAACGTGACAGTAGGTAAACACCTGTAGAACCAGTGGATCCAGTGAATGCAGTTGGGTTCATCACTGGCTGATGTAGTGATTGAGGCCGTTGCCAAAATCAAGATCAGCATCTGGAAAAACCTGTGATGAAGCTCTTCCTGGAAAACCATAAAACAACATGGTTTCGTAACACTCCAGAAAGAGTTTTTTTCTATTTTTTTTTACTTGCGTCCATGTATTACAATCAAGTGGTGGTAACAGGTCCTCTGAATTACTTATTTAGAGTGGAATATTTCATTTCAGAAGTATTTAGTTACATTGCATCATTACATTACATACATTATAGGTTACTCCATCCCATCAACAACAACAGATAAACACAAACAGAGGCCACAAAGCAGGATTACTGTCTTAGCGAGGTAACTTCAGGTTTTTTTTTTTGAGGGTGTGTGTGTGTGCCAAGCGGACCCGTCTTATAGAGACACGCGTCTATAGGACAGGCTGGCTTTTATTTAATTAAGAACAAACCTTATGCTCAGCAAAGATGGAAAATATAGTAGGCCTATAGAATATAATAAAATGGTTCTGTTGTTCCTGTTTAAAAGAGTCAGAATAGAAGGAAAGAATCTGATCCAGAGCAGCATTCATTTACAAGTTTAATCAGCACTGATTAAACATTTAATAACTCGGGATTCTTCTTCTTTTTTTTTTCTCTTCCTCACAGGAGTGTGCGCTCCGGTGCGCTCACCTCGCTTCTCTCTGACGCATCGGTGCTCATGGTTGTGATTGGTCTGCTGCCTTGAATCCGCCCTTTATACGTGCGCGTTCACAGATTCACAGCAAGACAAGCTGGGGTTGAGTTACCGAGTTGATAACCAGCGGCGTGGTACCGCTGATCCGGAGTGACAGTGTTGTGGATAGGTTCAGCTGGATAGGCTGACAGTAACCCCGGGTAGGCTGAGCTCGCTTCGTGGTACAGGCCTCAGGACAGCAGAGCAGGCCAACAGTATTGTGGGTGAGAGGAGTGGAGAGACTGGGCTGGAACATAAACCAGCCGTCCTACTTTTACCCGCTGGGTGTTGACAGCTCTGGGCCAATCAGGAAGAGTCGAGGCTCGGTCAGTTGGACAGTGGGTCTGCAGGTCTGTACACTGGCCTACTGAGTTAGGGTTAGGTGGAGTATGATGGTATCTGGTGTAATGGGTTGAAGACATGTCTGCCGAGTAAGAGCAGGGTTGAATCCCAGAAATGGCACACAGCACCTCATGTCTTTAGAATACAGGGTGATTTTAAGGGTTGGGTAGGTGGTGGTGTGGTGTGATCACATAGATACACACCATGAAAGTTCATGCTAAAAGAAATATACAATATTTGGATCAAACCATTCAGTATTTCTTGTGGAAGGTAGTAATTGGATGGTAAAGAATAAATAATACAAGAGTGATGACAAAATAAAAAATCTGACAAATGACAATAAAATTAATGGAATAACCTGTGGTTATTATGAAGTAATAAAAATAGTAAGAGGTTGGGAAACTATTTTTTAATAAAAGACAAAGTTCTAAGACGATGATGAGCCCATGCAGAGGAAGTACAGCAGACAATGGTTTATAGATGATCTTGCATAAGGAGGATAGAGAGGCAAGATGTTGGATAACTTTTTATTGGTTTTCAAATGAAGTCAAGTGTTTAAGCTGTTGGTGTGGCTGCTGTGGGAAGAGGAAGCAGGTTAAGGTTAGGGAACAGAGATGGAGTTAGAATGAGGAGGAGAAAAGAGGGGGGTCCATGATTAGGGTAAGGCAAGTAGAGGGGAGCTGGTTGGGGTTAGGATAAGAGGTCTGGTCTGCGGTAGGTAAAGAGAGAAGGGGGGGAGGAGAAGGTTGGATTTGGGAATGAGGTCGGGTTTAGGTTAAGGCAGAAGAGAGGTTAGAGTAAGGGATTAAGGGTTCGGGTGATGGTTGGGATCCGGACATGGTTGAGTAAGAGGAGGAGGAAGGTTATGGTCGTTTAGGGAGGGGGGTGGGTTGGAGACAGGGGGGTTAAAGAACTAGAAGAGTAGGAGGAGATAGAAGAAAGGAGGCTGGAAGCTGCTCCTGGTCTGTTGCTGCCACCTAGTGGATAAAAGGGGGCAAGGCGTGTCATGGAGACCTCCATCTCCATCCAGATCCAGCTCCTCTGCCCTGTGGTCCAGGGGCTGCTGGACTCAAGGCATCTCTTGAGGACTCCTTGTGTCAGCTTTTTCTACTGCCATCCAATCTGTTTTTCTTCTCTTGGTTACATTATTAGGCTTCCTTATCCATGAAAATATTGGTTAAAATATTTTTGGTGTGGGCCCCTGGGCCTTTTTTTTGGTCAGTATACTCCTTGGCTTCAATTGAACCTTCCTCTTGTGTCAGCTTTCTGCTCCATCTATGGTGTTAGGGTCAGTTTTGACCCGAGTCTTAAATCAGCTGTAAAAACAATTATTTATCATCCCATTTGTTTCTCATCTCTTGGTTACATTGTTAGACTTTCTTATCCATGAAAAGGTTGGTTTTACACTTATGATTTCAGTTTGAACTCTCATTATTGTTCTTATCGTTATAACCGCGTCAAAATTGACCCGAACACCACAAATGTTATCATTTTAACCGGAGCATTTTAGAATTTTGTGAAATTCTTTTTTGTTTGTTTTATTTTGTTTAAATCGAGGTTCCTGACAAAGTCAAAAAGCCTTGATGCTATAAACAAATTTATGGGGTACTTGTGTGTCACCTCGCCACATTCTGGCGTTATTGGCAAGATCCATGTAGCACTAGTGGTGGGTCCATGGATTCTTCTTGAAGGCTGAGATACTTCTGTGGTTATGGATGACTGAGTGTTGTTATAATAGTTTTTGATCCAAGTATCGTCCAAGTAATGAGTATTCAGTTTAGAGCTGATTTTAAGGTGCTTTTACAAACTTTTAAAACCTTAAATGGCTCCTTTGGTTTTTAAAACAATGCTTAAGACCCATCTATTTACTGTTGCATATGGGTCTTAGGTTTTCATTAGTAAAGTCCTGTCCTGTTTTAAGTATGTTCTTTAGGCTTGGTGCTGGTGGTCAGACTGAAGGTGAACATGGTCCAGGATTTTCAGATGTCTGTTTGAGCTGTGGACAGGGTGACGAGTGTATTAGGTGGTGTGTCCATCAGGAGGGGTTCGGTTGTAATATGTTATAAAATATTCATAAAGCCATGGTCAGAGCCTGGATATGTTTATTAGGATCTATCTGACAACACACAAAATGAACTGAATCAGTAAATTAAACATTGAATCAGATTGAACTGTTACATGTTCATTTAAATGTTGGAACCAGTCAGAGTGTATAAGTGTCCATCTCTTTAATTACATACATAAATGTTAAAGAGTGACTAAAGACAGAAACATCATCTCAATAACAGAAACATACAGAAATAAAAATAAACCCTAATGTCTAAATATATATGATGGATCAATCTGTAGAGAGGAAAACTAAGATCCAACGAGTCAAGTCACAAATCTTTAGTCAAACTTATCAGCAGGAAAATCAAAGCATACCGTAAAACTTTAAATAAAGGCCTGGGCGTTTATTTGCTTAAATCGCTCAAATCAACAGGCGTTTATTAGGGACCTGCGTTTATTTGGGACCTGCCTTTATTAATAGTGTTCACCCTAAACCTCACCAGATATAACAACTGTGGCCTCCCTCTTCTCATTCCGTGGCCGCAGGCGGCGGTGAAACGATACGTGTTTCTCGAGACATTAAACACGGCCGGGGCAGACCTCGTTCTCGGTCTCGCTGACCTCCGCGGTCCTGGACCGCACAGGTACCAGGAGACCGAGACCCCCCGTCATGTCGGTCCTCCGCCCTCTCTGATCCGCCGCAAGTTGCAAGAGCCCCCTCCTCTCCCACACTTCAGTACCTGTGTTGGTTCGCACCACCGTCATTTTTTTTTTTTTGAGGGAATGAAGTAGATAATGCAAGGTAGCCTATAGCCTACCTAATACGTATATGAGTAATCAGAGAATAGGTTGTTTACGCTACTTTGAAAAGGAGTAACAAGTCATTTAAAACAAGGAGCGAGCCGAGCCGAGCCGACACGGTGCAGCCCAGGACAGGTGCTGAAGTGCAGACGAGAGGAGTGGACAGACCGGGCAGGAGCAACCGGCTGAGAGGCGTCTCCTCGGTCCTCGGCCATCTTTAACGTCACGAGACACCCGCTATAGGCTATTTGCATAGAATATTTTTTGGCAACCAGAAAAACAATGTTTGACCCGGCGTTTATATGGGATGGGCGTTTAATATAAAAAATATTTTGCTACACCCGGCGGTTAATTGGGACCGGCGGCTAATTGGGACTCGGCCATTATTTGAAGTTTTACGGTAGATGGGT
>NC_140922.1:36014760-36057584 GCF_045865225.1 Trachurus japonicus | reverse complement strand
AGCTCTCAGCCCACAGACATCCCCGCCCCGGTCTTCATCTGGAAGCAACACCGTGTCCTCCCCAAAAAGGGCCATCCCGCGGTAAAATCTGATGGTCTCTGGACCAAAGCAGACCGGCACCACCGACCTGTACCACAGAAGGACCGCGACCACCGGCGGGACCGGTGTTCGCGAGCCGCTGTGGCCGGCAGACCCTCACGTTCCGCGGCGAGAGGCTGTGACACGGCACGGTGCGTCTGTGTTATTGTTGTTTAGTGGCGCCCCCCCCCGCCCCCCGATGGTGGTTTTGTGAATAGAACAACAAGTGTTGTGTATATTTATCTTATACGAGCCCTTTGATCCAGAAATGCGAGTGTCAGAAGAGCGACAGACACAAACAGCGCACCTTTCATAAAAGACGCTCTATCTCCTTTTCTAGAAAAAAAGGAGGGATTTTGGTGAAACCCAGCCATGTTTAGCTTGACTTTTCTCAGGAACGGAGGCACGTAGAAACTAACGGTTTGTGGCCATTTGAAGGATAAAGTTAAACCTTTCAAATGAGTTTGTCAGTATGTGTTGGTGGCAATAATATAGAATACACTATGGCTCTAAAATAAAAAGTCAAATATGGTCTAATTTGCCGGTACACTTGACTAAAACTTTGGAAAGGAGCGCGGCACTCAATGAGTTAAAGCAGATTTACTACTGACTGAGGTTCCTATCATTGTAATTGCAAGAAGGGCTGAAGTGTATGAAACTGAACTCAGAACTGGTCTAGTGTGGAACTGTGGCTGGAGAGTGGCCAATGCCCGCCCATGCCGCCGGGACTGACTTCACTCTGACAGGTTGTGGTTCTTTCTGGCTCTGTTCAGTGGTTCTGGTCTCTGTCAGACTCTGGTTTTAAGACCTGAACTGTATCCAGGTAACCACAGCTGGGCTGTGACTCTTTTCCTCTGTAATAACCAGGTGACCAGACCTCAGGTCTGTTAGAAACTCACCAGTGTAGCAGAAGAAGGGATGCAGAGTATACCAGCGCTCCAAAGACCAGTTTCCAGTCCTGGACATGCTGACACAGGTCCCTGTGTCTGAGCTTTGGTACCATCCAGAGTCCACCACGGCCTCCTGTCCACTACCAGACCATTTCCAGGGGACTTGAAAGAGTCCGGTCCAATAGTACCCTCCTTCGAACTTCTGACCGAGCTCAGCGTTGCTGGCTAAGTCCTCGATGGTGGCGAGGTCAGTGTAGTGTTGTCTGCAGTAAGCCTGAGCTTCGGTCCACGTGAAAAGGGAATGGACAGCATGAAACTCTTTCCTGATAAATTCAGGCAGTGGACGACACAACGACACAAAACCTGAGAGAACACACAGAGGGGGTGAGCATCAAGACCAGACTGTGGAGCAATGAATTCTGGGTGGGTAAAGAAACACACAAACATATGTGAGCACCTGTACACACATTTAAACACATATAAACACCTGTAGACACTCGTAACAACCTGTAACCACGAATTAACACCTGTAGACACCTTTATGAAGCTGATGTAAAACACAAACCTGACAGCAGCAGGAGGACGAGTCCTGTCCTCTCCATGATTGAAGCTGTCAAACAGAGACATCACAGAACCAAAGTGTCACAATGATGTAAAAATAAAAGCAGACTTAACAGGAACGACAATATACCTTCAAAATAAAAGACCTTTAACTCACCACACAATAAGACAGACGAGCCTGAAAAGAATGACAAATTAAAGACATGAGAAGACAGAAGCAGCTGCATCAGATTAACACTATGACAATGATAACAATGACACCTGAGCTACAGGTGTGTTATAGAGGTCATCAGACGCAGTAACTAGATAACGAGATAAAGTTTAGTAGAGAAGTGTAACGTACCTCAGTCAGTCAGTCAGTCAGTGCTGAGCAGCCTGATCACCTGGTTGTCTTATATTGACCCCCCCCACCTCTCTTCACTCCCTCCACCCCCACCTCCCCCTACACACACACACACACACACACGCAAAACATGACAGTTTACTGTGGCACATGAATGTGTGTATTTGGTTCCTGGACCGGGAAATAATAATTTGGTCATGCAGTCCACTGTCATTTGCATTTCCACCAAGACCCAAGGTCCTGGGGAGACTATGCAAATCACTATTAAAGGACAATTCTGGGCAAATTCAACCTGGGGCTCTAGTTTCCTAATATTTTAGGTCTGAAAGAAGGATTTCGAAGTTCTGCAGTACTTGTGTCTGTCCCTGCATCGCCACAGCAGCAATGAATGGGAGCGGACAGCATTTCCACTGTTTAGGCTGTTTACGTTCGTCAAAACTGCATTTTTTTCCCCACAGACAGCATCAGATGTCTTCAACCATACACAGAGGGGTTTGTTCACTTCAAGCAAGCCAACATGTTTGTTAACGGAGCTGGAATACGAAGTCTCACCAAGTCTCTACTGCAAAACAGGAGCAATTAAAAAGAAAATCTATAGAATCCTTCTTTTAGACCTAAAATATTAGGAAACTAGAGCCCCAGGTTGGATTTGCAGGTTTGAATTGTCCTTTAAAGTAACCTGGGTGCTACTGAGCAGGTAAGGCAATGTTATCTGTACAGCCCAGTTTGTCTCAAAGGGCTTTACATGGCATCATAACAACATCCTCTGTCCTTAGACCCTCACATCCACTGAGGAAAAACTCCATGGAAAACCCTTTTAACAGGGAAAACCAGGAGAAAGCTCAGGGTGAGCAACAGAGGAGGGATCCCTCACCCAGGACGGACAGACGGGACAGAGATGTTGTTACAGACAAGAAAACAGTTTATAACACAGAATGTGGGAGACATGGAAATGTTTTTTTAGCCAAGAGACGCAATAAGTGACAGACACGTTGAAGGCAGAGAGCCTCCATGGTCACTCGTAACAAGTTAAAGCAGAAGTAAGCAGAATGTTTGTGTTAATATAAGTCTTAAATAGTTGTATCTTCCGACAGCAATCACTTACTACATAGAGTATCTGGTCTGAAACACGGGTCTGTCAGTCACTCTGCTCTGCTGTGAGCCCAGGAGAAAACTTCTTGTATACTTCCTTGTATCCTACAACCTTTATCCAATGAGGAGAGAGAACGGCATGAAGGGCTGTGTGTGCAGCCAAGGGATGCGCCTGAATGTGGTGACGTAGGGACGAGGACCAATAGATCCATGACGAGGGTGGGGGCTGCTATCTCCATCGCTGACCAAGAAGTTAGCCAAAATGACCGGATCGCTTATTTCTGCTTTAAAGCTCCAGTTGGTAAGTTGGCGAAGTAAATTCTGTTACTTGGTCGGAAATTTCAAGACAATACACCATCAGGTCCCATTATGAACCTCTGCCAAGCGCCACACACACACTCAGACACACACACAAGTGCCTATATCATGAATTATTACGAAAAACAAAAGGAATTCTATGTAGCAGCAGTAGGCATCAGCATTATGGAGTCTGGCTGGAGACTGCAAACTGAATTGCCCTGTCTGGGATAAATAAAGTTCCAGCACATGGTTATTGTCCCCAGCGCTTTTCAGAATAAACTGACGCCCTCGCTTCCTACTCTCTTCTTTAACCCCCTGTCTTGAATGAATGAATGAATGAATGAATGGATGAATGAATGAAGGCTTTATCTCAAACATGTGAATATCACACTTGATGCACTTTGGTTGATACAACGCTTTGTATGTTTGAAAAGGGGTAGGAAGAAGCATTAGCTTATTAATTCCTACCCCTTCTCCACTCAGTACCTTAGTACTAGGTTATCTTACTTCCTGTGTATCCTGTGTTGTTGTTTTTTTACATACTCTAAGCACAAACAAACAAACAACAACACCATAACAGCTCATGTCAATATAAATCAAATAAATAACAATTATGACAAAATATGAGAACCCTAGTGCTTGTCATACCCATCTTCTTCCCTCTTCAACCCATCCCCCCTCCCTAACTGACCATTACTTTCCAACCTCTCAGAAAACATGACAGTTTACCTACAGGTGAGGCGTGTCCTTCATCAGAGCTGCTTTGTTTGAGAAGATGATGGTGATAATGATTCATTCAAATCCAGGTTACAGTGAACTCACACAAACAAGGTGAGAATACTTCAATAAACACATGGATGTGTGTATTTGGTTCCTGGAACTTTGTTTTCAGGAAGTAAAAGTTGGTCCTGCAGCCCACTGTCTTTTGCATTTCCATGAGACCCAATGTCCTGGGGAGACTATGCAAATCATTTGTATTTTATTAATTTTATTTGTATAGCCCGTTTTTACGAACAGTTTGTCTCTAAGGGCTTTACACATTATCATAACAGCATGGACTGAGGAAAAACTCCCAAGAAAACCCTTTAACAGGGAGAAACAGGAGAAACCTCAGGGTGAGCAACAGAGGAGGGATCCCTCACCCAGGACGGGCAGACGTGACATAGAGTTGTAGTTTATGTTTGAAAATGATTTATGGGATGGTCTGCAATAAATACACAGATGTTATACCTCCCTAAATGTTTTATATTATATATATAGAGGGTTAGGGTTAGCAATAATAAAACTACTTTAAAAAGTGCAGCACACAAAAACCCTATACTCTATTACAGTGAGTAATTATTGTAGTAGTAGTAGTAGTCGTAATAATACAACTCATGTCCGACATTGCTCTGTGCACGTGGAGGTATCATGTGCCTTCACCTACAGAGGTAGATCACTGCATGGCATCGCCTTCCTCAGACCACAGCGACATGTAATACACATTTCTTTTAACATGCGTCCATAAACATGTGAGATTATGTTCTCTAAGAGTTTGAGAGAACTGTAAAAAGTGCACAAGCACCTGTCCAGTCACAGTAACGTGAGTAAACGTAGCTAAAGTCGCTACTTTCCAGTTTATTATCATTATTATCATCACCGATTACATAACACAGCTGACATTGATCTCTTGGTTCACAGTTATTATCAAGAAAAATAACAGCATATCAAAACAGGCAGTAGCTGTGACGGTACTGTAAACAAACACCACAAACAGGAAATTCATCACCAAGGCTTTTTTCCTCTGGCACACAGCAGTAGTGTTTACATTATCACATGTACCACCTGCAAAAAAACACTCTCTCTGTGTTTCCTCCATCTCTCTGCACCAGCCGCCGCCTGCATCGCCCCCCCTCCCACCCCTTCCCCTGCTGTTAGACCGGCCTCCCCTCCCTTCTCATGGACCAGTCTACCACTCAGTCCTCCCATCAAGCTGACCTGCTCTCCCTGCCCCCCCCCCCCTCACCAGAGACTGCCTTCATCAACTCCTGCTAACATTTCCATATTTCGCACATTCTGTGACATAAACTGTAAACTGTTTTCTTGTCTGTAACAACATCTATTGCACGTCTGTCCGTCCTGAGGGATCCCTCCTCTGTTGCTCACCCTGAGGTTTCTCCGATTTTTCCCTGTTAAAAGGGTTTGCCATGGAGTTTTTCCTCAGTCGATGTGAGGGTCTAAGGACAGAGGATGTTGTTACGATGCCATGTAAAGCCCTTTGAGACAAACTGTTTGTAAAAACGGGCTATACAAATAAAATTGCCTTGCCTTGCCTTATCCACTAGGTGGCACTACATCAACAGACCAGGAGCAGCTTCCAGCCTCCCTTCTTCTATGTCTCCCTACTCTCTTCTAGTTCTTGAACCCCCTGTCTCCAACCTATCGCCCCTCCCTACTTCCAACATCTTACTCCTAAACCTCTCCTTCGCCCTTCCACCTACCTGACCTCAGCCATGTCCGGATCCCAACCATCACCCCTAACCCTTAATCCCTGACCTGGGGCCACAACAACAACAAACACTCCAGGATTAACTCTTCACTTCACTACCATCTCCATGGTAACTGATGCTGCTAATGGCTAACCTGGTCTGGAGCAGGTTATGTTCTAGTTTGAGATGGCCAGGTAGAAAAGCTTCGCCTCCTGACCAATCAACCATTGTTAGTGTGACAGTTCGATCAGCTGACAGAGGTTTGTCAGTCCCTCCAATGAAAACTTTAAAATAAAACTTACCGCTGATCTCTCTCTCACACACACATTTGGGGGGAGGATATTAGAAATATATGATTGGTGCCATAATGGAATGTATGGAAATGAAAGAGCTGAGCATTTAACAAGGTTTAATCACTTTGATCCCAAAACCTGGCAAAGATAAACAACTGTTAGACCATCTAAGACCAATCACAATGCTCAACACCGCCTATAAAATAATTAGGTCCAGGACCAGGACAGGACTGGGACCAGGACCAGGGCCGTTGCATGAGTTATGTTATTGTGTTATGCATTTGCATTATCTCTGCTGACTGCCATCATTGGCCTCCAAACATTACAGCATGCTCTTTAGCACCACTTAATGGATGAGAGTGTACACTTCAACAGGTTCTGAAGGAGTTGAGGGTGTGAGTGGTGAAACTGGAGATGGGAGTTACCTATACATGACCCTTATAACACTTTCTGCTGAGCTAGGAGTTTGGGTGCAGTGCAGTTACATAGAATGGCCACAAGGCAAGGATTTAAGAAGGCCGACATCATTGCATGGAAGTCTATGGCAACATCTCAGAATGAGAATAGGTGTAAGGCATTCACAGAGAAGAACACAAGGCCGACAGAATCAAATGCACAGTCAGCAGAGATAAGGCCTCAACAGGAGGGATGGAAAAGTACTGAGACCAGGTTACATGCCCAACAGTATATAAGCCACACATTGATGATATGAAGTCAGTCGCTCTCTTTGCAGTGCACCTCTGTGCACGAAGTTCTGAACTTTATTTGTCTTATCTTTTGCCTATGTATGCGACTGGGGTTCTTTTTCTTTTGCTTTGTTCTGAAGTGAAATGGAGAAGAAAAGTAAAGGCCAAAATAGGACGATATGTTCTATATATGTTTTTCTTCTACACTGAACACACCACCTCTCTGTGATAATATGTGAGACTGTTTCTAGACTTTTCCAGTGCCTTTGACACAATTCAACCTAGTATTCTGAGAGGAAAACTGGAGGAGATGGGTGTAGATCCAACCATCATCTTGTGGGTCTATAACTATCTTACAGAGCGGCCACAGTATGTGAGGCTGGGGAATTGCATGTCAGACACAGTGGTGAGCAGTGTAGGAGTACCACAAGGTACTGTGCTCTCACCTTACCTCTTCACACTTTTCACTGCAGATTTCACATCCACATCTGAATCTTGCCATGTTCAGAAGTACTCTGAGGACACGGCCATAGTGGCATGTGTGAAGAAGGGACAGGAAGATGAATACAGGGACCTGGTGGGGGCGTTCACAGACTGGTGCAACAAGAACAACTTGTTGCTAATACATCAAAGACCAAAGAAATGATTATTGACTTTGGCAGGTCCAACAGATCCTTACGGCCTGTGACTGTGGACGGGGTGGACATCGAGAGGGTTCAGTCATACAAGTACCTTGGAGTACACCTTGATGACAGGCTGGACTGATCCGTACACACAAATGATGTGTACAAAAAGACACAAAGCAGGCTCTTCTTTTTAAGAAGACTCAGGTCTTTTGATGTATGTAATGTAATGCTGCATATGTTTTATCAGTCTGTCATTGCAAGTGTTACATTCTTTGCTATTGTCTGCTGGGGTAACAACATCAAGGTCAGGGACAGGAACAGACTAGACAGGCTCATCAAAAAATGTAGCTGTGTGATGGGGGAGGGAGCGGAGCTGGTAGAGGCTGTGGTTAAGTGGAGGATGGGGTGTAAGTTGAAGACCATCCTGGGTGACCCCCAACACCCTCTACACAAAACCCTCTCAGGTCAGAGGAGCAGCCGCAGTAAAAGGCTCATCTCCCTGACCTGCAGAACTGAAAGATTTAAGAGATCATTTGTTCCTGCTGCAATCGTTTTATATAACACTTGTTAAAATGTTTTTGGTGTTCATCTTTTTTGTGTCATTGTTGTGTGAGCTACTGGACTAACTTGAATTTCCCTGCTAGGGATGAATAAAGTATTCTCTATCTATCTATCTATCTATCTATCTATCTATCTATCTATCTATCTATCTATCTATCTATCTATCTATCTATCTATCTATCTATCTATCTATCTATCTATCTATCTATCTACCTAATAATAATAAAACCTCTACATTCACATCAGAACTGAACAGGAATTTAATATATTCGTCACTCTGTCCACAGCTCAAACAGCAGTCCTCGAGAGGGGACCATCTTTCATTCCACGCCCTTCAAAACACGACTGGGAGGAACTTCAAAGGAACGTGTACAAATACTACAGACATCTGAAAATCCTGGACCATGTTCACCTTCAGTCTGACCACCAGCACCAACCCTCTAAGGACAGAGGATGTTGTTACGATGCCATGTAAAGCCCTTTGAGACAAACTGTTTGTAAAAACGGGCTATACAAATAAAATTGCCTTGCCTTGCCTTGCCTTCACACAACCGCCCAATTGGGAAACTACTACTAGTCATGCTCGACAGACAACAATATCTGCAGGAAGTAAACTGACAGCTATCAGACACCAAATACTACAGAATGTCTAGTAGATTGTGTGTGCAAAGATTCAGAGCTCTGTGACATTCAGAAGGGTCACAAATAGCCAAAAAGCAATGCTCCTTTCTCTGACCTCATATTAAAGGAGAAATGTTTCCACAGCAATTCTTTAATAGCTTCCAGATGCTTTGGCCTATCAGGCTGAGTTTTTAGCTAAAGGAGCTGGTGTACGATCAGGAAGTAGGGGAGCTGTGCATAAAACCAATTGGTAAGTGTCAAAGGTCACAGGGGTCAAACATCAAAGTGAATCCAGCCATTCCTGCTTTTTCTCAACAAAACATACACGCTTTAAGTTATCATCATGAAATATTAATATGTTGTATATCAGAGAGTCCTCTATCAGAATATTTTGGTCCCGTTGCTCTAGGGGCCCCGGGGGGCCACTTGGCTTTCCCATGCTCCCACAGAGTTGGGCGATGGATAAGGGCCTCACCATGAGTCCACAGGCCAAGTTTCAATTGATTTGGTCAGTTTCTATGGAAATGGCGGCCTCAAGGATACAGAGGAACTCAGAGTCTGTCAGACTTACAGCGTGAGAGACCCTCTTAGTCAGAAAAGCCGAAATAGACAAAACACATTTCCAAAAGTCGTACAGTTCTAATTTTTTAGTACATGGTTCGGGGGCCCAAGAGAAACGCGTAGATGTGTGTTTGGTCCTGATTGAGCCATTACTTTTCGAGAGGCGGGGCTTCAAACAGCCGCATTCCTCTGTATCCTTGAGGCTGCCGTTTCCATAGAAACCGACCAAATCACTTGAAACTTGGCCTGTGGACTCATGGTGAGGCCCTTATCCATCACCCCGAGACCCAACTCTGTGGGAGCATGGGAAAGCCAAGTGGCCCCCCGGGAGCCCTAGAGCAACGGGACCAAAATATTCTGATAGAGGACTCTCTGATATACAACATATTTATATTTCATGATGATAACTTAAAGCGTGTATGTTTTGTTGAGAAAAAGCAGGAATGGCTGGATTCACTTTGATGTTTGACCCCTGTGACCTTTGACACTTACCAATTGGCTTTATGCACAGCTCCCCTACTTCCTGATTGTACACCAGCTCCTTTAGCTAAAAATTCAGCCTGATAGGCCAAAGCATCTGGAAGCTATTAAAGAATTGCTGTTGAACCATTTCTCCTTTAATATGAGGTCAGAGAAAGGAGCAATGGGCCTCATTCACCAATATCTTCTTAAGAACCTTCTTAGATTCTTTCTTAAGTTGTTCTTAAGAAGTTCCTTAAGAAAACCCTACGTCAGATTCATCAACGCGTTCGTAAGCCTCAGAATTGTTCGCAGCTGTGTTCCTACTTGATGAATGCCATCTCCTCGTAAGTTGAGGGCGTGTGCCAGGTGAGTCTAATTAACATAGGATTAGCATAGGTAACTGCCCCATCAATGCCCGTAAAAGGGCATGAGACTGCAGGGCCGTGTGCACACAGCACCCACAGGCACTGAGCAGAGAAGGTGAAGTGAGAAAGAAAGTTGAAATGCTCAAATGAAAATCTGGGAGGGAGCACCAGACTCCAAACATAAAAAGAACTAAAGTAGTGAAGTGGCGCTACTGCGGCAGGAATGAAACTAAGAAACAAACAAAAGGCTTATATTTAGTTTATATTTTTATATTTATATTTATATTTAGGCTATATTTAGTAGCCAGCAGTGGATGCAGCTCTTCGGGTTGTTATCAGAGAGACCACACTCTCACGTGTGCCATCATAAATATCATCATATTATCATATATTTAAAAAAAATAATAAAAACAGTTGTGTGTAGTGTGAACACTTAAAAAAAACAAACTAATATGAATTAAGTGTCTATAATGTTTTTTTTAAGAAACTGCAATGATTTGTCAATTATTATTATTAATATATAATTATTAAAAACATCATAAAAGATAAGAAAATAATTCTTATTCAAATCATATAATATCATACAACTGCAGAACAGAAGAAAACGCTAAAATCGGTTATTTTTGCAGAAGTCTCAGCACTTAAAAGTGCGTAAGTATACTCCTGACTGTTCGTAGATTTTGTTCTTAGTTAAGAACAAATTCTGGATAAGAAAACATTCATGAATGCCACAATCTTCGTAAAAACTTCATAAGTAGGACTTAAGAACAAATTTGTTCTTAAGAACGGTTCGTGAATGAGGCCCATTGCTTTTTGGCTATTTGTGACCCTTCTGAATGTCACAGAGCTCTTTGCACACACAATCTACTAGACATTCTGGACCACATATTAAAATCTCAGCTTCCCGCATCAAAGTCTTGGTCAAAAAGGTCACAGATCAGCGACCTTTGACACTTGTGAAGGTCGCACGGGTTTGAAATTGCACATGGTGGATGGGCTTAGGCCCCGGACAAATACATTAAACTTTCAGCCTTATAACCCCAAGAATGTGGACGTTATTAGACAAAAGGCTTCTAAATTTAGGCTGAAGGCCGAGAAACGAGCCTGGACGGTCAGCGGTGACCCTTCTGGAGGTCCGACAGGTCTGAAATTTTACAGAAACTTTGTCCCTAGTGCTCTAAACAACCTATCAAAATCTCATAAAAGTCTTAGTGATTTATTCAAGGAAACAGGGTCAAAAAGGTTAAATTTAACACTAATCAGTGACCTCTGACCCTTGAATTCATAATAATGTTTTTCAGATAAAAAATAAAATTTAACTCATTGAATTAAAAATTACAATAAATGTGATGTGATGTGGACCAGAAAGATGCTGGTGAAAATTATGAAAAAAAAGAAAGAAGTGAAGCCAAATTTTATGCACTTTATTGTTGAATTTTAACAATATAGCACCGTTTTTTTATTCAATGTTGAAAACAAAAAAGATGTTAAGCAACACACAGGACTAAAAACCCATAGGTGATAATTAAAACGGATTTCAATCATATGTATGAGTCTAACATTTATTTTTGGGCACAAATATGACCTAGCTACTAGTCTAAACTTGTTTAAAATTTGTTGAAAAAGGTGATTTTAGAGGTTTACATTCACCGTAGGAATTTAAGACAGGTCAAGGTTGTCTTAAAGTTAAGAAAAAAGTAAAGAACAAATTTGAGAACTTTGATTTCAAGAATACCATTTGTTCTTAAGTTTTTTCTTAAGAAGAAACTTAAGAACAAAGTTGAGAAAATACTTACAAACTTTTTTGGAGAATATGACTTCTTCTCTTTTTTCTTCTTAAGACAGAAGTTAAGAAAAAAACGACACTTAAGACGATTTTTTTTCTTAAGAACGTTTTGTGAATCTGGCCCCAGATCTTTCTTCAGAATATTGATTAAACAGAGCAGCTTTTTGAATGTGGAAGTGGTCTTCACCTGTAGAATCCAAAACCCCCCCCCCCCCCCCCGGTCTGACGTAGCTTCCGACAAGGACGTAATTTATTTATTTATTTATTGATTATTCTGCACCAACACCATGATCACTAAATAAATAAATAAATAAATAAATAAATAACCGAAAGGACGTCCTTGCCGAAAGCTACGTCAGACACAGCAGCATCAGGTTCAATAAAGCTTTAAGGAAAAGTAAAAAAAAAAAAGTTTTCCTCTGCTCACAGCGTCTTTCAGTGCCGCAGCCGGTCGGCTGGATCACTTGCTCTGAGCGTCACATATCCCCGCAAAGGGAACTGCATCGGAATCAACCGAAAGCCGAGCGCGTCAAAACCTGACGAAAAACTGGCACCTAATGAGTCAGGCATGTGACGATGAGGGACAGTGACCGTTCGTAAGGCTGTTGACGCACTGGGAGTGAGAACGTGTTGGATTTGAACTGTTACATGTTAATTTAAATGTTGGAACAAGTACATGAGAGTCATTCTCTTTAATTCCAAATAAATGTTAAAAAGTGAATAAAGACAGAAACATAATTTCAACAACAGAAACATGCAGAAAAATCAAATAAACCCTAATGACTAAATATTTATGATGGATCAATCTGTAGAGAAGAAAACTAAAATCTTTAGTCAAACTTATCAGCAGGAAAATCAAACCATAGATGGGTCAGCTAATGAAAACCAGTGAACTAAAGATCCTCTCTGGCGTCACAGGCGTCTTCATCCTCACAGTAACCTCTGACCTCCTCCTCCTCCTCCTCCTCTCTGTGGAACACCTCCCCGTCCGGCTGCTTCTTCCACCAGAGCTTCACCTCCTCCTTCACCCCCTGGTCCTCCAGCTTCTGCTGCAGCTGAAACACAGAGGGACACCAGCTCATTACCAATCACTCTGATTGATTATTGACAGCAAATGATTAAGAAGAAGTTTTGAAATGAGCTGAATTTCAAAGTGGTTCCTCGACGGACTGGACAACTGAGACCAGGAAGACGGGATCTGGAACCACAGGCTTTTACTGGGGGTTCACAAAGTGAACTCCTTTCCCTGAGGACAAAGTCTACAGGACTCGGACCCTGGTGGACCCTGAGGTCCAGATCTCCTACTCCCTGGTCCTGCTTCGTCACAGACTCTTGACCTTCTACCCCAGACGCCCCCCTCCTCCTCTGACCTGCTGCAGGATGGACTGCTGCACCTTCGGGTCTCTCAGGTCTGCAGATCCTCCGTTCACCCGAACCTTCACTGACCTCAGCACAGACTGTCGCACATCTGCAGAGGACACAGACCCTGGTGAGACAGGTGAGACAGGTGAGTCTGGAGGCCACAGCACTGACGGAGGACTCACCATGATGGCAGATGAAGTGATTGGTTATGGTGCATGATTTACTGCCCCAATGAGTTGATAATATCGTCCCACAGCGGTCTTGTCCACCCGGCCCCCCTGTCACCCAGTTCCTGAAGGGACTGTTGCTCCCGTCCGACCAGGTCCAGGCGTATCTTTGCAGACCTATCCAGGCCATGCTGGTGTTTGAGTCCAGCAGACCAGAGATCTCATCAGTGTCCTCCTGACTCTTAATGGTGCTCAGGTCTGTGTACATGTGGCGGCAGTAACTCTGAGCATCGTAGAAGTTCATAGGCTGAAGGTGCAGGATGTGACGGTTCACTGCAGCTGAGAGGGAGAAGGACACGTCACTGTCACTCTATCAAACAGGTGAGCTGTGACTCTTTTCCTCTGTAATAACCAGGTGACCAGACCTCAGCTCTGTTAGAAACTCACCGGTGTAGCAGGAGAAGGAATGCAGAGTATCACAGTCCTCCAAAGACCAGTTTCCAGTCTGGGACATGCTGACACAGTTCCCTGTGTCTGAGCTTTGGTACCATCCAGAGTCCACCACGGCCTCCTGTCCACTACCAGACCATTTCCAGGGGACTTGATGGAGTCCCATCCAGTAGGTCCCATAACCAACCTTCTGACTGAGCTCAGCGTTGCTGGCTAAGTCCTCGATGGTGGCGAGGTCAGTGTAGTGTTTTCTGCAGTAAGCCTGAGCTTTGGGCCACGTGGCATGGAAATAGACGAAAGGAAACTCTCTCTTGATAAATTCAGGCAGTGGACGACATAACGACACAAAACCTGAGAGAACACACAGAGGGGCTGAGCATCAAGACCAGACTGTGGAGCAATGAATTCTGGGTAAAGAAACACCTGTAAACATGTAGGTCAATTTACAACTTCAGTCATCTGGCATGATATTAAAAGGACCTCAGGACATTTAAATACGTAAAACAAGGATACAAACATCCATAAAAAAGTACTAAATAAAAGACATCCATACAACACTAGAAACAATATCAAAAAATAGACACTGATACAAAACCAACATTCAGTGCAATATAATACAGTATGAGGTTATTGAACAAGCAGAAATCCGCGGGCGCAGGGCGTGCTTCGTGGGGCAAATTACTCATGTGAAATTACTTATTGAATTTAATTGTTCTGATTACATTTTTCACATGCTTTTTGTCAAATTGATTGTAGTCCAGACTCTGAGATACTTAAAGGGACATTTCAACATTTTGGCAAATTTGCCTGTAATCCTTACTGTTTTAGGAGTAGGTCATTACTTTTAATTGTCGGTGCAAGCTGTTTTTAGATCAGCGGGGCAGAGATGTGAACTCTGCACGGCGCGCAGTATTTCCAGCTTTCCCTCATCAAACTTATCAAATACAGACTGTGTAGAGTTTGTCCACCAGACAGGCTCGTTTAAAATCAATTAGGTGACTGAAACTCAACAAGTCATATTCACAGAGAATACTACTATAGTGTGGTATGATGACAAATATTTTCAAGGCCTTGTTGTAAAGTGACTCAGCTGATTTAAGTGTAGTCACACCCGTAAAAGACCAGTTTGTGAGACAGTACACTATGCGCGAGAGGATTACTGAAAATAAAAACATTCAAGCTGCTGTGTCCATCAGATTATTTCTAATTTTCTTACAGTAAAATACTGCAGGTGAAACTTGGTGGATTTAGAGAGGATGCTCACATGTTTCATGAATGTTAAGCAGTGATCAAGGGTGACTCCAAGGTAGGGAAGTTGAGACTTCTGAAATTGTTTTTGCCTCCCTAAGGTTCACTACATCATCTGCATACATTAAAGCAGAAGTAAGCGATCCGATGGTTTTGGCTAACTTCCTGTCAGCCGATGGAGTTAGCAGTCCCCGCCCTCGTCCCTACGTCACCACATTCACGCACATCCCTTGGCTGTACACACAGAGGACTGCCCCTTTATGCCGTTCTCTCTCCTCATTGGATAAAGGTTGTAGGATACAAGGAAAGTTTTCTCCTCGGCTTACAGCAGAGCAGAGTGACTGACAGACCCGTGTTTCAGACCAAACACTCTATAGAAGTGATTGCTGTCGGAAGATACAACTATTAAAGACTTATATTAACACAAATATTCTGCTTACTTCTGCTTTAAGGTGTGTACATTCTGATATAGATTAGGAAAGTTATTCATAAATAAGTAAAATAAAATTGGTCCGAGGACTGACCCCTGTGGAACCCCGACACAGCTGGCTGATTTAACACTATCAACAGTCACATATTTTTTCCTCTCGGTTAAGTATGAGACAAACCAGACTTTTAGCCTTTTCTAATAAAATACATAGTATGTCAGTCTCAGTTGAGTGATGGGGGCGGAACCCGAATTGCATGGGGTGTAAAGGAGTATGACCCAGGTTGAGATGTTCCATTAGTTGCTTGTTAATTTCTTGGCTACGTTGGATATTATTTGGATATTATTGGCCGATAGTTCAGTGCATCCATTTTTTTTCCCGGATTTAAATATTGGGGACACTGATGGGACATATGCATGTTTAAAGGAGAGGTTACTGTAAGATGGGTGATGGGGCGAACCAGGGAATCTTTATGTTGTTTTATAAACGTAGTGCTAAGCCCAAAAGCATCTTTTGCCTTACTGCTTTTGAAACCAGAGATCAGACACATGATCTCATTACATTACGAGGTGATATTACATTATTAACTTTTCTTACATTTAAGTTATTACAGCTGTTATTACATTGTAAGTTGCTACAAACCCTGAAGGGTTGGACACCTGTAAACACCTATTTAAAGTAGCACTGTCGCAAATACAGCAGCAATAGAAAAGACTGAAATATGCAAATAATAGGTCCAGGGGAGCCATAACTATCTGTACACAAAATATAGCCAACGGTGTCATGCCTGTGGAGCAAATGCAGAATTCCTTTTTGTTATGAGACAAGCCGGCCCGGCACTCAGCTCCACCTCCTGAACGGCTCGCTGTGTAAAGAGGACGATTAGTATCTGAACAAAGTATTGGAATTTGCGATAGATCCACAGATCCACCGGAGCTCCATCTCTCTGCAACAGCCGCCGCAGTTTTCACTGTTAAAAGGGTTTTCTATGGAGTTTTTCCTCCGTGGATGTGAGGGTCTAAGGACAGAGGATGTTGTTATGATGCTATGTGAAGCCCTTTGAGACAAACTGGTGGTAAAAACTATAAAATTGCCTTGCCTTGCCTGTAGACACCCGTTGACAACTAGAAACACCTGTAGGCACCTTTATGAAGCTGATGTAAAACACAAACCTGACAGCAGCAGGAGGACGAGTCCTGTCCTCTCCATGATTGAAGCTGTCAAACAGAGACATCACAGAACCAAAGTGTCACAATGATGTAAAAATAAAAGCAGACTTTACAGGAACGACAACATACCTTCAAAATAAAAGACCTTTAACTCACCACACAATAAGACAGACGAGCCTGAAAAGAATGAAAAATTAAAGACATGAGAAGACAGAAGCAGCTGCATCAGATTAACACTATGACAATGATAACAATGACACCTGAGCTACAGGTGTGTTATAGAGGTCATCAGACGCAGTAACTAGATAACGAGATAAACTTAAAGGACAATTCCGGGCAAATTCACCTTGGGGCTGTATGTTCCTAACATTTTAGGTCTAACAGAAGGAATCTAAAGATGTTCAGTTTAAAGTCTCCTGTTTTGTGGTAGTTGTGTCTGTCCCCGCGTCGCCACGGCAGCAATGAATGGGAGCGGATTGAAGTTCTGCTGCTTAGGCTGTTTCCATCCCTCAAAGCCACAGACAGCGTCAGATGGAGACTCAAACATGCACCCAGAAGTTTATTTACTTGAAGCAAGTCAAGAGTTGATATTCCTGTGTTTCTGACACAAACGGGAGCTTCCCACTGCACCTGAACACACCGAGCGACAACTTGGGTCTCGACTCCGCCAGACTTTGAATTAGATCTAGTTTTACAAACATGTCGACTTGCTTGAAGTAAATAAACTTCTGGGTGCATGTTTGAGTCGCCATCTGACGCTGTCTGTGGCTTTGAGGGATGGAAACAGCCTAAGCAGCACAACTTCAATCCGCTCCCATTCATCGCTGCCGTGGCGATGCGGGGACAGACCATAACTACCGCAAAACAGGAGACATTAAATTGAAAATCTTCAGATTCCTTCTGTTAGACCTAAAATGATAGGAAAATACAGCCCCAAGTTGAATTTGCCTGGAATTGTCCTTTAAATTGAGAAGTGTAACGTACCTCAGTCAGTCAGTCAGTCAGTGCTGAGCAGCCTGATCACCTGGTTGTCTTATATTGACTCACCTTACACACACACACACACATACACACACACACACACACCCTGCTCCACTGAGAACATGACCGTTCCTTCATTAGAGCTCCTTTGGTTAAGAAGAAGATGATGATATAATGATCATGATGAATTTGACTAACAACAATGATCAATGATTCATTCAAATCTTCAGTCTGATGTGGGGGTTTGTGTGAGGTCACAGTGACCTCACACAAACCAGGTGAAGCTCTTCACACCTTCACCTGCACTGTGTTCTATATGTTCTATTTATCAAGAATCAATAAGCACATGTGTCACAACAGCAAATCAGAAAATACAACAGCAAAAGAGAAAACACAACACAAAAAGACAAAACACAACAGCAAATCAGAAAACACAACGACAAATCACTAAACACAAATACAAGGCAAGGCAATTTTATTTGTATAGCCCGTTTTTACAAACAGTTTGTCTCAAAGGGCTTTACATGGCATCGTAACAACATCCTCTGTCCTTAGACCCTCACATCGACTGCAAATCACAACACAATTTGTCGTTATGTTTTCTCTTTTGTTGTTGTGTATTCTGATGTTTTGAAAGGGGGCAGAAGTGTATTACGTTAACTCTGTGTCGGGTTTTCTGTCTGGTGCGATCTGCTCTGTTGAGCTTGGGCGCATAACGTCTGTCCGACTACCCATTTCTCCGACCATACATTTCTTTATTTTTGCGTCCATTAGTCCAACCTCCCATTTCTCCGACTTAAGTAGCCCTAACCCTTAACCTTACCCTAAACCTAACCTTAACACTGTAGAATGGGTAGTCGGAGAAATGAGCCGTCGGACTTTTGGGCAGTCGGACTGATGTATGCTCCCCGTTGAGCTTGACGCAGTTTAGCAATGGCTCCGTCAAAGATAGAACTGCTACGGATTGATAGCACCAGTGTTAGGGAAGTTACTCAAAACAAGTAATTAGTTACTTTTTACTAGTTACTGCATTTGAAAAGTGGCTTCACTACTTATTACTTTACTTTCCCATTTCTACTAAAGGTTTGCATGTACAAAAACGTGTGCAAACTTGACTGCACGCGCAGAGCTGATCTACTAACCGGGCGCGCTGAAGATTGCGTCTCTCAAACGGGCAAAATTGCACGTGCAATCCATTTAACGTTGATGCATATGCAAATATGGGCGTTTCTGCCATAACGTGCAAAATATTGGGAGGAGTAGATGCAAATAGATTTATTTAGTGCACGCAACGTGATTTACACTACACATCCTTTTTATAAGGACAATGGCAGAAAGGACTGAAGATTATAAAAGCAAAACCGCGGGGCAGCCGTTCCGCGGCGCTGACAGACCCGGTGGAAATCTAGGGTCAGTCAGTGCTGAGCAGCCTGATCACCTGGTTGTCTTATCTGCCCCCCCCCCCCCCCCACACACACACACACACACACACTCTCACACGCCCCGCTTCACTGAGAACATGGCCGTTCCTTCATTAGAGCTCCTTTGGTTGAGAAGAAGAAGATGATGATGATAAATTTGACTAATGACAATGATCAATGATTCATTCAAATCTTCAGTCTGATGTAAATCAGAGGTCACAGTGACCTCACACAAACCAGGTGAAGCCTGCATTGTGTTCTATATGTTCTATTTATCAATTTATCAATAAACACATGTATTTTTTTGTAGCTGATGAGTGACACTGTTTTCACTTCACACAGTCTTCATGTTGTTTTCTCTCATTAGAGTTAATTAATGAACAAGCTCCTATGACCTCAGACAGATAAACAGTGACATCATCAGTTAGATTAAAGTGATTGTTTCAAACACTGAGTGAAAAGACAGAAATATACTCAAACTGGAACCTCATCAATAGCGACCCTAATCTAAGAGACGGCACGGTGGCACAGTGGTTAGCACTGTTGCCTCACAGCAAGAAGGTCCTGGGTTCGAATCCCGGGCCGCCCAGGTCCTTTCTGTGTGGAGTTTGCATGTTCTCCCCGTGTCTGCGTGGGTTTCCTCCGGGTGCTCCGGTTTCCCCCACCACTAAAAACATGTCGGCTAGGTTAATCCTCCAGTCAGCGCCCCTGACCAAAGGCACTGGCTCATGATCTGGAGTTGGTCCCCGGGCGCTGCACCGTGGCTGCCCACTGCTCCTCAGGGATGGGTTAAATGCAGAGAAAGAATTTCACTGTACTAGCTGTATATGTGACTAATAAAGTACCTTTACCTTACCTTTACCTTCTTGTCCCCCCTAAGGTCAAGGAGAGCTCCCACATTGAGAGACAGTGGTGCCAGTGTAACGGAGGGTCCGGGTGCACTCACTCACCCATAAAGGATGTGCAAACCCAACTGCCAAGTGGTCATTGACCTCTTGGCACAACGGTTTTCATCGTTGCCCGCCTTGTGGGACACTACGGTTCGATCCCCACCTCGGGCAGTCCCGAGTATCGAAACACAACGCAGAGGGCCAGATTGACATCAGCTACACCAAGTCATCTCTCTGTTAGTGACATGGCTCTATCAGGCATGAAAAGGCACCTATAAATGTGGCTCTTGTATTGTAGGCGTGTACAAACATAAAGGAATTTAAACAATTCAGTGACCTCAAAACCAACAAGATGTATGATAGCAGAACTTTTAATAATTGTTACACAACGTTTGTTGTATATCGTTTATCCTGGTTGCTACTACATAGGCCGGACAAAGAGACAACTAAACGACAGAGTCTCAGAGCACAAGTAAGGCTATGCTGACAGAAAAGCTGCTAGGAGTGCCTTGGACTTTTTCTTTTGTGCTTTGTGACTTCATGTCCCTAACCAGAGACCTCCTTCATTATATGCTGAAAAAAACTTCCTGAGCACCGTGGACCCTGTTGGGTTTATTCTCTGTAACACTCTGTAACAACCTTCTCAAGGATCTTGGAGATGTAGGGGAGGTTGGATATAGGCCTAAAGTTGGCTAATACATCTGGGTCAAGAGAAGGTTTTTTAAGTAAATGATTAATGACAGCCACCTTAAAGGCCTGTGGCACGTAACCTGTGACTAGGGAAAGATTGATCTGGTTCAGTATAGAAGTGTTAACTAAGGGGAAGACATCCTTAAGTAGTCTTGTCGGGGCTGGATCCAGCAGACATGTGGCTGACTTGGAAGAAGTAATTGCAGAAGTTAAGTCTGACAGGTACTGTAATCTGTGGTCCATCACTGGTAATCCTTGTTGTAATATTCACACTCTTTTAGGAAATTGAGAAAACCACTGAGTCAGACATTGTTTTTGCATAGTTACCACTAGGTGGCATAAAGGGGTCTGAACGTGCGGGTCCACATGTCTGTCATGGTCCGTGTCTTTCGTTCCCTGTTGTGTTCCTGTTTTTATTTTAAAGTTCAGTGTCGTGTCTTCCTGTATGTTGTGTTAATTGCACCACCTGTGTCTTGTTCCCTTGTGTATTTATTTAACCTCTGTGTTTCCCAGTGTCCTTCCTCCATCAGGTCATCTGTAGTCCACGGCTGTGTTTTGTCCTGTGTTGCTGCCTGGTGTTCCTGTCTTCTTCTTGTTGTCTGAGAGTTTAAATAAAGATCCTTTGAAAGAATGTGGTGTTATGTACCTTGGGAACTTGAATCAATATGTCCTGGTCAAAGACAGATATTTAATAAAAATATTACTGGTCACATGTAAAAAAAAAAAAAACACTTACAAGATATTACACACCTTCCTAAACACAATGGTGAAGAAATGTATTGGTAATGATTTACTTCCCAGATTTTCATAGGTTTCCAATGGGGAATAATGTGGAAAAAGACCCCTAAAGACCCCTAAAGGTCAGCCACCAAAGTGGTTCCACATCTGAAATTAAACCTTGGGGTATGTAGATGAAATGCTGAAAGTTTCATGCTTTAGTCATTAAAACGCACAATTATTTTTGCTTATCTGCCCCACTATATGTGTTGTTGTTCTACATGCACTTGCTCACACAGGCCCAAAATGTGTGGGCCCGTGTGAGCAATTGCCCTTTTGTGTGTTTTTTGAATAAATAATGCTGTGCATAGAGATGTAAAACAAAAAAAAGGCAGTGGTGGAGGTGGAGAAACCTGTACGAGAGTTTCAAACAAATCTCAAAGTTTTGTTACCATGGTGATTTGATTAATGTTGGGGGCGGGACTGGATAGATAAGCTTTTGCTTCTCCCGCTTTCCCTTTCGGTCATGTGTATTGTATTAATTGGATTGAGATGATGTGTGATGATGATGACTAATTGACATGCCCGAAATGAACCAAATAAATAAATAAATGTCGTCAGAAAATTGATCCTGATGAGTCTCCACTCGTCCTCCAAACAAATCGGAGCTGACTGTGTCGCCTTACAGTCAAATCTCTGCTTCTCATTTACACACTGTGGCAGAACTGGGGCGACTGATTGATTGATTGATTGATTGATTGATTGATTGATTGATTGATTGATTGATTGATTGATTGATTGATTGATCGATTGATGCTGTTCATAAGAGAGATTGCTCTGTCATTGGGTACAATGTGACTGTCAGACACAGTTTGACCCCGCCCCCAATTCCCCTTTAACACCAACAGTAATCACTATGTCTATAGTTTATGTCTATAGTTTAAATATCTATAATCTGTATAGTCCAAAGGGGTTCATTATGTCTGTGTTCTAATTTAACGTACAGTACGTTTTAATATACAAGACACAGATCACATCATCACATCATCATCAGGTGTCACTTCTGAAAAAGACGGAAGAATACTGTGGAAACATGTCAAGGTACTGCTAAACCTTCAATATTTTATGTCTATAGCTTATATATTTATAATCTATACTGTATGTCTATAGTGTATATATCTATAGTCTATATGTTTATATTTTGTATATCTACAATCTATGAGTCATAATCTATTATTTTATATCTATATGTCTATAGTTTATATATTTATAATCTATACTATATATCTATAGTTTATATATCTATAGTCTATATGTTTATATTTTATATATCTACAATCTATGAGTCATAATCTATTATTTTTGTATCTATATGTCTATAGTTTATATATCCCCCTGCAATTATGTAAATATACTTATTTACATTTAACCAGGGGGAATGCACATGTAAATGTGGGGTGCGGGGTCTTATGTCTTATGTTTTTTTATATGTACTTATGTCTCTATGTAATTGAGGTGTATGAAATGTGGGAATGTATGTTAATGTATGTAAGTTGCACTTCTCGAGGCCGCTCTGTCTGAAATGGTGAAAACAATTTTCCTTGGAAAGGACAAATAAACTCATCTATCTATCATCTATCTTATTTTGTAATCTATCGGTCCTCTGTCTTTATGGACTTTTCATGTTAATTGTTGTCTTGTCTGGGGACTACGGATGTAATTTAGCAGCAGTGCTAAATCCAGTGTATTTACATGCACTCACTGTCCATTAATATGCACTGTCCCGACTAAAAGTAAATTAAGTAAGTAAAGACTGAGCTTCCAACTCTGAACCAGCAGGGGGCAGCACACACACACACACACACACACACACACACACAGACTGGTCTTGGACTCTTGGAAGGTACTGAGAGTTTCAAGGACCAAAGACCTGAGACAGCAACAGAGTTCTGGGTCAGACGTTCTTTTTCTTCTTCTACTTCCATTTCTCCTGTGCTTGGATGTATATTATCTCATTTGTGAATGAATTCTTTGTAACAAGGGGTAGACAATATAAGTTCTCTTCTTTCTGCCCCCTTTCATTCAAGAGTTACAGTATTGTCATTGTTTTTTATGAGTTTTATTTTATTTTTTGTTTTTATGCTCGATAAATGAATGAAATAAATAAATAAACTAAACTAAACCACAAGTTAACCTGGGTCTGGATCAGGACCAGCACCTGGACCTGGACCTGGACCTGGACTCTTTGATCTCTAGTCACCGCTCTGGTTCTGGACTCGACAGCCACCAATCAGAGAGAGGAGGGTAAACACTCGAGTAAACACACGAGCCTACTACAATGGCGACTGCTTTGTTCCCAAGTGTACAACATCATGTGGACAGTCTGCCTTCTCAGTAAAAGGGGTTAACCTACAGTATGGAACACTTTACCCACTCACCTGAAACTGCAGACTGATACAAACTCCTTTAACAGAGGATTAAAAGCAAAACAACAATGCTCACATGTATAAATATGGACGTCTTCATTGTTACTATTTTTACTGTTAGATCATGATTTCTGTTGCTCAGTCTCCTCTCGTTGATCTTGTGCTCTGTATTTTTAGATTAGTCTGCTACTGTCATGATGTAGTGTCATGCACTTGGTTTTATCTCATACTGTTGATATTATGGTCTGTGTTTTTAGATTAGCCGCCTATGGACTGGTGTTGAAAATTAGCACATGTGCTAAACACACCCAAGCAAAACATCTGGTCTGTTGTAATGTCTGATATTGTTTGTGCTAATGTCTTAGCTCTGTGTGCTACTTGCATGTGTTTCTAGCTGTGCTTTCTTCTCTTGCTTTCTCTTGCTCTTCTTCTCCCTGTCTGCATGTTATGTCTGCATGCCATGAGCTTTTGTTATGCTGTATGTCAGACTTCTTACCTGTTTTACTTGTTATTATGAGCTTTTACTCGGTAGATTGTTATGTAAGTTGTGTCTTGAAAGTACTTCATTGTTGCCCCTTTTTTTTGGCTTTTAGGTTGCCTTTAACATCTGGCCAGGGACAACGGAGGAAAACTAGCCTTGTTGGCTAACTCTGGCCCACTTACAGTTTTTCTTTTAACTCTGTTGATTAGTGGTGCACTGTCCCTATGAAATAAACTAATAAAATAAATCTGTCCACTGGAACAGTCTCAATGTATTTGTGATGTCCATATCAAATAAATAAACATAACATAAAACCAGCCTGGACCAACCACAGGCTGAGGGGCGTGTCTGACAGGCCCCGCCCCCTCTGAGGCTCCGCCCCCCCCCCCCGGTATAAAGGCCGGAGCAGCAGCGGCGGGAGCCTCAGACCCAGCAGAGGTGAAAGGTCGACGACGTCCCGATGGTGGTGGAGCAGAGCAGCCGGGGGGAGGGGGGCATGGAGGGAAACCAGCAGAGAGAAGAGGCCAACATCCTGCTGCTGGGGGCGCACAGCGTCGGCAAGTCTGGTAAGACCACCGAGGGTCTGGGTCTGAGTCTGGGTCTGGGTCTGGGTCTGGGTCTGGGTCTGCTGCAAAAACTCAAAATCCTACCAAGAATATTTGTCTTATTTCTAGTCAAAAATGTAATTTCTGGGGCGGTGTTTAGCTCAGTTGGTAGAGCACCCGCCCCATGTGTAGAGGCTATAGTCCTCGCTGCAGGCGGCCCCGGTTCGAGTCCCGCGTCGGACGGCCCTATCCTGCATGTCATTCCCCCCCCTCTCTGCCTCCCATTTCCTGTCACACTCTGAACTGTCCTATCTAATAAAGGCATGAAAAGCCAAAAAAATATACTTTAAAAAAAAAAAATGTAATTTCTAGTCAAAACAAATCTCATTATACTCAAAATACGAGTCATCACGTTAAAAGTTGCTTGTTTTTTTGGCACTTTTTTACTTCTTTCAATCATATTTTTTTTTTACTTGAAATAAGTAGAAAAATCTGACAGTGGATCAAGTTTTTCTTTCTTATTACAAGCACAAAAAACTTCTTTCACTGGCAGATTTTTCTACTTATTTCAAGAGAAAATTTGTTTGAAAATGATCTAAAAACAAGTTAATTTTTAGGTAATGAGTCTTATTTTAAGTGGAAAGAGATTAGTTTTGACTAGAAATGAGACATTTGGACAAGAAATAAGACAAATATTCTTGGAAAGATGTTGAGTTTTTACAGTGTACTATGAGTATTAGTCAGGGTCTTACGCAGAAGAATTCAGTCATACAAAGATTAGACTACTGGGGTTTTTTATGGGCCCCACTGGGCGCTGGGCCCCTAGAGTTATCATCACCTTTCTCCCCTAGACAACGGCCCTGGTCCTGGCAACAAGTTACAGCTTATCTAGGTTTACAACAACAGGCCCCAGATGTTGTGTTGTTGTTGTGTACTAACAGTGAGTCTCTCTGTGCAGCTCTCACCGTCAGGTTTCTGACCAGGAGATTCATCGGCGAGTACGGAGACATTGGTGAGAGAATCCTGCTCTGTAATTGGTTATAGCCATCAGTGCCTCAGGCTGTGGTTGGTTGTTGTCGACCTGGACTGTGCCGTCTTTATTACACTCTGTAGTGCCTTCCTCTTGGCTTATGTTATGGAGCTGTCAGATGGAGGCTGCAAGCATCTCCTGTGCTCTTTTGAGTAGGTTGATGGCTTTGGCAGCTGATGAGAGTGACTTAAGGCCGTCATCAATGTAGAAATTTCACTTTACAAAGTGTTTGGCATCCATGCCGTATTCACTTGCTCCATGTTGTGCCACGTGAATATCATAGATGTCTACCACGGGAGATGGGCTGTTGCTGAATACATGGACTTTCATCCTGTACTCAACAGTCTCATTGCTGGGCTTATTGTCCTTGAACCAAAGGAACTGAAGGAAGCCTCGGTTGTCTCCTCGGACAGTGAAACTGTGAAACATCTGTTCTATGGCAACCATGTTGGAGACCCATTCTGTGGGTTCATCCACGGGTTCAATCACTTGTAGGTCCTGCATCCTCTGGAGCTCCAGTTTCACCTACTCCTGCAGCGTCACCAGAATGCAACATTGGAGGTTGACAACTGGTGTCACTGTTGGGTCTAGTTTTATTAAAGGGACAACGACGAGTTTTGGAAAAGCGAAGCATTTTCACACTACATTTATGAGCCTCCGCGCGCACCGTACATTTCTTTGACCGGCGCAAGACAGACTCATGTTTTCATTCATCAAGAATTAAAGTCAGAGGTTGGAAGACGATCACATACCGTCGTAGTTCCCACCATAAACGGAGATTCGGCGGCGTTATTCTCATGACTCACCACGAAACTGAAAGTAAAGAAACGCTGGTCGGCTCGCCCAGCATTTCCACCACTAATAATAACAAAATAACCATAGAGACAAAACCATATATTTATCGAAAATGGGCCCATTAACAAGTGGTAACGTAGATTCATCCACATTAACGTGAGACTTTTTTATAACCAAATAGAAACTCCTTGTTGTCCCTTTAAATAACAAGAAAATGTTTTTTGTCTGTGGGGATTTCAATATTGACTTGCTAAATCCACAGGAGCATAATTCAACTATAGAATTTATGGTAGCACTACATAATACGGCCCGCGACTTACAGCGTACCTACCGCTCTCTTGCCGCGTAGGTTGCCGCTTATTTCACACAAGTACTGAGTAACTGCAGCTCACTTTCCCCCCTGTTTCCCCCGTGCATTTACAGTGTAACTAGGCTGCGTCTTAGCGCGTAACTTACATCCTGCTTCACACCAACTTCCACAGAAGTACAGGGTAACTCTCGCTGTTTTACAGTTTAACTAGGCTGCGTCTTGGCACGTAACTCCTGTCCTACTTTACACCAAATTACACAGTAACTCTCGCTCACTCCGCCACTAATTACCCCGCATTTTACAGTATAACTAGGCTGTCTTAGAGCGTAACTCCCGTACAATTACGTCCTACTTTCCCCGGACTTACAGTGTAACTCCTGCCAGGTACATTAGAAATTAAATAGTCTACTGTACAATATGAGCACAGTTGCAATCCATGTTTTCCAAAAGTGTCAGCAGCGACATTTCACCTCTATTTCAGAGATTTATTATTCATTATTTAATTGTATGGTTTGGAATAGGTGAGAAATGGGTATAGAGTGTGGACATTTTCCAATACAGTAACAGGCTGGCTGGTAGCAAACTTACCTCTCTAAAATGCACATCTATGAAAGTCTAGTTCTGTCATCCAAGGGCAAAACACAAACTATACAGTAATACATCCACAATAATGAGTCATTCGGAGAGTTAGAAATGTTTTTATTATTTAATAACCAGAAAACACATGACACATCCACATCCATGATCATTCATAAACTTTAAGTACAGTAAGTACCCTACTGTAAGTGAGCACTGTTACCCCTCCTTAGTCTGCACCTACACTGTAGCTGTCATGCACCTACACACTACTTGTCTTAGAGTTACCCAGTAAGTAGAGGGTAACGGGCTGTATTATAAAGTAATGGCTGTTACTCCCTCCTTAGTCTGCACCTATACAGTAGCTGTCATGCACCTACACACTACTTGTCTTAGAGTTACCCAGTAAGTAGAGGGTAACGGGCTGTATTATAAAGTAATGGCTGTTACTCCCTCCTTACGCTGCACCTATACAGTAGCTGTCATGCACCTACACACTACTTGTCTTAGAGTTACCCAGTAAGTAGAGGGTAACGGGCTGTATTATAAAGCAATGGCTGTTACTCCCTCCTTAGTCTGCACCTATACAGTAGCTGTCATGCACCTACACACTACTTGTCTTAGAGTTACCCAGTAAGTAGAGGGTAACGGGCTGTATTATAAAGTAATGGCTGTTACTCCCTCCTTAGTCTGCACCTATACAGTAGCTGTCATGCACCTACACACTACTTGTCTTAGAGTTACCCAGTAAGTAGAGGGTAACGGGCTGTATTATAAAGTAATGGCTGTTACCCCTCCTTAGTCTGCACCTATACAGTAGCTGTCATGCACCTACACACTACTTGTCTTAGAGTTACCCAGTAAGTAGAGGGTAACGGGCTGTATTATAAAGTAATGGCTGTTACTCCCTCCTTACGCTGCACCTACACAGTAGCTGTCATGCACCTACACTGTACTTGTCTTAGAGTTACCCAGTAACTAGAGGGTAACGGGCTGTATTATAAAGTATTCTTTGTTATTCCCTCCTTAGAGTGCAAATACACTGTAATTGTCCTGCAACTACAATGTAGTTGTCCTGGAGTTACCCAGTAACTACAAGGTAGCGGGCTGTATTATAAAGTATTCTTTGTTATTCCCTCCTTAGTGTGCAAATACACTGTAATTGTCCTGCAACTACACTCTAGTTGTCCTGGAGTTACCCAGTACCTTCTACTACAGCTGTAACTACTGTCTAAGTAGAACCAGTAAGTTAGAACACAGTTTGTTTCACGAGATAACATCATCTGAAAGTACAGTAATACAAAGACAAAACTAACTGAAGTGTCCCTGACATCATAAAATAACAGATTTCTACTGGCTTTTGTTATTTACATTAAAGTTCAGTTTTGTTCCTTCTGTTTGGTCCTTCTAGGTCTAAAATAGTCAGTCAAGTCAGTTTCATTTGACAAAATGTACTTTCTAAGTTAGAAGAGTCAAGTTGAAAAGATTGTTGTGATACTACTATCACACCGGAGTGTGACACTCAGTAATGGAGAATGGATGGGCTCCTCCATAAAAGGTGATCTTGATCTTGATCCAGCTCCTTGGGTCAAGGCAGAGATCAGGGTCATGGGTGGCGTGCCATCTCCCTCGTCAGGTACCATTCTCATGGCATCTCAAAAACCTCACCTGTGTAGAAACATAATTATATATTGTATCATCAACTTCATCACATAAATGCATCACTGTAAAACAAAGTGAGAAAATTAATAACTTTGAACGGTACAGTTTTTCTCATCATGGAATACTTAATCCCGGTTTTACCTTTCACATCATAAATCATTAGCCTTTTAAACCATAACTTGTGATTTTTTAGCATATTAATCAATTACAAATTATACATATTTTTTTCTTTAACTATTGAGTAAATATTTTAACCATTTAAAAATCTTCAATTTTACAAAATCAATGCTATGACCATACTGTTTCACAACTGTAGGCTGCACCAGTACATTATTGTTAAGTTACTCTTGACTGTATTCATCATACCAGTCATTACCAACAGTAACGTTAGCTAATGGAGCTAATGTGGACAGTACTAACACAAATACAGTTCCCGGTTAGCGTGGTGCAGGGGAAAACACACACTATTAACTTTAGCACAAGCTAACATTGCTAGCTGCGTTAGCATAGCTACTTAACTCACCAAGAGGTTGATAACGCGGTCAAACTGCCGTCGCACAGGTCCTCGGTTCATCCCTCTCGTCTCCCGGGGTGTTTGCTCTGTGTTTATATCAACATATCACATCGTAGACATTGCATAATTTCCCTCATTTCTCCACTTCGTCTCCTCCTGTCGTCCCTGGCTGTGTCAACAAGCTCCGTCCTCGCTGTGAGGTGGGACTTTCTACCTTCTCAACAGGCAACCAATGGCAAGTGAGCAGCTTCTGGTCTGACCAATGACAGATGGTCAAAGGTGAGTGACTGTGATTGACAACTTATTTCATCCTATTTGACTACCACAGTCTCTCAGATTTGACCATCTGTCATTGGTCAGACCAGAAGCTGCTCACTTGCCATTGGTTGCCTGTTGAGAAGGTAGAAAGTCCCACCTCACAGCGAGGACGGAGCTTGTTGACACAGCCAGGGACGACAGGAGGAGACGAAGTGGAGAAATGAGGGGAATTATGCAATGTCTACGATGTGATATGTTGATATAAACACAGAGCAAACACCCCGGGAGACGAGAGGGATGAACCGAGGACCTGTGCGACGGCAGTTTGACCGCGTTATCAACCTCTTGGTGAGTTAAGTAGCTATGCTAACGCAGCTAGCAATGTTAGCTTGTGCTAAAGTTAATAGTGTGTGTTTTCCCCTGCACCACGCTCCTGCATGGCCAGGCAAAGACCCGCCTTACTAGGCCTCTGATTGGCTTATCACGATGCCCTCGACTCTGACGGTTAGGTTTAGGCAAAGACGGTTGGTTTAGGGCGTGTGAAGGGAGTGGTTAAGGTTAGGGTAAGATGCAGGGATAGGCTTAGCCTTGCAGAGGCAGCCAATCAGAGGTGGAGTAAGGCGGGTCTTGGCGCGGCCATAGGTGGCCATAGTAGGAAAAAAAATATCGCAACCGGGAACTGTATTTGTGTTAGTACTGTACACATTAGCTCCATTAGCTAACGTTACTGTTGGTCATTATGATGAATACAGTCAAGAGTAACAATAATGTACTGGTGCAGCCTACAGTTGTGAAACAGTATGGTCATAGCATTGATTTTGTAAAAATTGAAGATTTTTAAATGGTTAAAATATTTACTCAATAGTTAAAGAAAAAAATATGTATAATTTGTAATTGATTAATATGCTTAAAAATCACAAGTTATGGTTTAAAAGGCTAATGATTTATGATGTGAAAGGTAAAACCGGGATTAAGTATTCCATGATGAGAAAAACTGTACCGTTCAAAGTTATTAATTTTCTCACTTTGTTTTACAGTGATGCATTTATGTGATGAAGTTGATGATACAATATATAATTATGTTTCTACACAGGTGAGGTTTTTGAGATGCCATGAAAATGGTACCTGACGAGGGAGATGGCACGCCACCCATGACCCTGATCTCTGCCTTGACCCAAGGAGCTGGATCAAGATCAAGATCACCTTTTATGGAGGAGCCCATCCATTCTCCATTACTGAGTGTCACACTCCGGTGTGATAGTAGTATCACAACGATCATTTCAACTTGACTCTTCTAACTTAGAAAGTACATTTTGTCAAATGAAACTGACTTGACTGACTATTTTAGACCTAGAAGGACCAGACAGATGGATCAAAACTAAATGAAACAGTTTATAACAGAAGGAACAAAACTTAACTTTAATGTAAATAACAAAAGCCAGTAGAAATCTGTTATTTTATGATGTCAGGGACACTTCAGTTAGTTTTGTCTTTGTATTACTGTACTTTCAGATGATGTTATCTCGTGAAACAAACTGTGTTCTAACTTACTGGTTCTACTTAGACAGTAGTTACAGCTGTAGTAGAAGGTACTGGGTAACTCCAGGACAACTAGAGTGTAGTTGCAGGACAATTACAGTGTATTTGCACACTAAGGAGGGAATAACAAAGAATACTTTATAATACAGCCGCTACTTTGTAGGTACTGGGTAACTCCGGGACAACTACATTGTAGTTGCAGGACAATTACAGTGTATTTGCACTCTAAGGAGGGAATAACAAAGAATACTTTATAATACAGCCCGTTACCCTCTACTTACTGGGTAACTCTAAGACAAGTACAGTGTAGGTGCATGACAGCTACTGTATAGGTGCAGACTAAGGAGGGAGTAACAGCCATTACTATATAATACAGCCCGTTACCCTCTACTTACTGGTAACTCTAAGACAAGTAGTGTGTAGGTGCATGACAGCTACTGTATAGGTGCAGACTAAGGAGGGAGTAACAGCCATTACTTTATAATACAGCCCGTTACCCTCTACTTACTGGGTAACTCTAAGACAAGTAGTGTGTAGGTGCATGACAGCTACTGTATAGGTGCAGACTAAGGAGGGAGTAACAGCCATTACTTTATAATACAGCCCGTTACCCTCTACTTACTGGGTAACTCTAAGACAAGTAGTGTGTAGGTGCATGACAGCTACTGTATAGGTGCAGACTAAGGAGGGAGTAACAGCCATTACTTTATAATACAGCCCGTTACCCTCTACTTACTGGGTAACTCTAAGACAAGTAGTGTGTAGGTGCATGACAGCTACTGTATAGGTGCAGACTAAGGAGGGAGTAACAGCCATTACTTTATAATACAGCCCGTTACCCTCTACTTACTGGGTAACTCTAAGACAAGTAGTGTGTAGGTGCATGACAGCTACAGTGTAGGTGCAGACTAAGGAGGGGTAACAGTGCTCACTTACAGTAGGGTACTTACTGTACTTAAAGTTTATGAATGATCATGGATGTGGATGTGTCATGTGTTTTCTGGTTAATAAATAATAAAAACATTTTCTAACTCTCCGAATGACTCATTATTGTGGATGTTTTACTGTATAGTTTGTGTTTTGCCCTTGGATGACAGAAATAGACTTTCATAGATGTGCATTTTAGAGAGGTAAGTTTGCTACCAGCCAGCCTGTTACTGTATTGGAAAATGTCCACACTCTATACCCATTTCTCACCTATTCCAAACCATACAATTAAATAATGAATAATAAATCTCTGAAATAGAGGTGAAATGTCGCTGCTGACACTTTTGGAAAACATGGACTGCAACTGTGCTCATATTGTACAGTAGACTATTTAATTTCTAATGTACCTGGCAGGAGTTACACTGTAAGTCCGGGGAAAGTAGGACGTAATTGTACGGGAGTTACGCTCTAAGACACAGCCTAGTTATACTGTAAAATGCGGGGTAATTAGTGGCGGAGTGAGCGAGAGTTACTGTGTAATTTGGTGTAAAGTAGGACAGGAGTTACGTGCCAAGACGCAGCCTAGTTAAACTGTAAAACAGCGAGAGTTACCCTGTACTTCTGTGGAAGTTGGTGTGAAGCAGGATGTAAGTTACGCGCTAAGACGCAGCCTAGTTACACTGTAAATGCACGGGGGAAACAGGGGGGAAAGTGAGCTGCAGTTACTCAGTACTTGTGTGAAATAAGCGGCAACCTACGCGGCAAGAGAGCGGTAGGTACGCTGTAAGTCGCGGGCCGTATTATGTAGTGCTACCGAATTTATTAACTCAATGTACAGTAGCAATTTATATCCCTTAATCACACGCCCAACTAGAATAACAAGATACACTGCAACACTAATTGATAATATATTCACTAATGCTATGAATGAAGATCTTACAAGTGGACTATTATTAAATGACACAAGCGATCACCTGCCAGTCTTTGCAGTCATAAACAGCTGTACCAGGACCAAGAAAGACTCTAAAATAGTCAAAACAACCAGATACAAATCACAGAAAGCCATCAATTCTTTTAAACAAGACCTGGTGAAGCAAAATTGGAACAAGGTCTATGTGGAAGACGTAGATGAAGCTTATGATGCATTTCTGTCCACAATAATTGCCCTCTATGAAAAAAACTGTCCACTAGTAAAGAAAGTGGTGGAACAAAAATATGCTGAGAAACCATGGCTAAACAAAGGAATATTAACCGCTTGCAAGAAGAAAAATCTGTTATATAAAGAGTATTTAAAGAAAAGAACAGCAGAGGCCGAAAACACCTATAAGAAATACAAAAACAAATTAACACAAATCATGAGAAGCAGTAAAAAGGATTATTATAGTAAGCTATTAGAGGACAATAAGAATAATATTAAAAACACATGGAAAATATTAAATGACATCATAAAGACAGGAACGGGGAAGGTAAGATACCCTAGTTATTTCCTGGACAAAAATGACACTACTACCGATATGGCCTCAATAGCAGATGAATTTAACAAATTCTTTGTCAGTATCGGTCCTGGTTTGGCGGGGGAGATTTCAAATACTGGCAGTACAAATGGTGTAGAAAGTAAAGATATATATGTCAAGGAAACAATATTTATAAAAGGTACTGATGAAAAAGAAATTATTGACACTGTAAAAATACTCCAGAATAAGAAGTCTGCGGACTGGAATGGTATCGATATGTCCACAGTAAAAAACATAATTGAATGCATAGCAACACCTTTGAAACATATCTTTAACCAATCTCTACAAACTGGTATCTTTCCAACAAAAATGAAGATGGCTAAAGTCATACCAATATATAAAGCCGGAGACAAGCATGTACTCTCTAACTGTGGACCCCAGGAAGACTAGCGGCGTTCTAGAGCGCAGCTAATGGGGATCCTAACAAATAAACATAAACATAAAGACCTGTTTCACTGCTGTCTCAGTTTTCGAAAATATTAGAAAAAAATTTTCATACAAGACTAGATGCATTTATAACAAAACACAAAGTGTTGTATGAACAACAATATGGCTTTAGAACAAACAGGACAACTTCACTGGCACTGATAGAATTTGTAGAAAAAATCACGGAGGCAATAGAAAATAAAAACTATGCAGTAGGGGTATTCCTGGACTTGAAAAAAGCATTTGATACCGTGGACCATGAGTTATTAATAAAAAAACTACAAAGATACGGTGTAAGAGGGATAGCACTATCTTGGCTATCCAGCTATCTAACAAACAGGTATCAGTATGTTGAAGTACATAACTCTAAATCACAAATGTTGAGGGTTACCTGTGGAGTACCCCAGGGCTCAGTGTTGGGACCATTGCTGTTCATACTATACATTAACAATATATGTGAAGTATCAAAAATCCTGAAAACTATTCTATTTGCAGACGATACGAATTTGCTGTGCTGTGGAGACAACTTAGAACAACTCTTGGATACAGTGGAAAGGGAATTGAGTGGGATGAAAATTTGGTTTGATGAAAACAAATTAACATTGAATTTAAGTAAAACGAAATTTATAATCTTTGGGAACCGAACCATCAACGCAGAGAAGAAAATTATGATACATGATGTAGAAATCGAAAGAGTATCCGAAATTAAATTCTTAGGTGTACTAATAGATAACAAACTAAGTTGGAAACCACACATAAATTATATTAAAGCCAAAGTATCCAAATCAATTGCAATACTAAATAAAGCCAAAGATCTATTAAATCAAGCCTCCTTATATACATTGTACTGTTCCTTTATTCTTCCATACATCACCTACTGTGTGGAAGTGTGGGGGAACACTTATAAAACCAATATAGAACCAATCTTTTTGCTCCAAAAAAGAGCAATAAGAATTGTTAATAAAACCCCCTTTAGGGAATCTACAAATCCACTTTTCATCAAACTTAAAACCTTAAAATTCCACGATCTGGTTGATCTTAAAACTATCCAAATCATGTATAAAGTAATAAAACAACAACTACCTAGCAGTATCCAAGGGTTGTTCCAGTTGAGGGAAAGTATGCATAACCTGAGAGGAAAATGTATATTTAAAAAACCACCAGTAAGGACCAACATGAAACGCCACTGTGTCACAACAAAAGGAGTTAATTTGTGGAATAACTGCAGCAACGACCTGAAAATGTGTAACAACTTAAATGAACTAAAGAGATTATTTAGAAACAAAACCCTGAGTTCCTATGCGGTGGACTAACGTTTTGTCTTATTTTATTGTTTTTCTATTTTAGGGACGGGACTAATTATCCTGAATACATATATTACTATGATTGTTTTATGCATGTATATGTGTTTATGTATGTGTGCGTATGTATATGTATGTGTATGTGTATATATATGTGTGTGTGTGTGTATGTGTGCATGTGAGTGTGTATATGTATGTATATGTATATGTACAACTTATTATTGTCATCATTATTTTGATTAACAGTATATAAATAGAGGGGGTAGGACCAGAAAAGTTTTTAACTTCTTCTTACCCCTTTTGAACATGGCAGGCAATTTTCTTTTAGAGATGATGATTGCCAATATGCACTTATCTGATTTTTTTTGTTATTTTTTGTTATTTGGTTTGTTTTTGTTTTTATTAGCCTATGACATGTTCAATAAAGAATCGAAATGAAAAATAAATAAGTGACAGTTAATTCACCAGGTTTGTCAGAATTTTGCTCACTGAGCTCGCATTGTAGAGCCACTGTGCCAGTTAATTCAATTACAGCTCCACCAACAGCAACAACCTTTTTGCTTGACTTACATATGTGTTCACCTTGCCTAACATCTTTGTATGTGTTCAGGGAGATCACATTGCATATGCCCACTTTTGTTTTCCCTTGTAACAGTCCCCAGTTTCTACAGACTTTATGTCACTGTCCTCCTGTATTGAAAAGTCTTCAGTGGTAAAAGTGTCACCATCTGAATCTGTGTCAGCTGACAACACATTCACTTGTTTGACTTGCCTATTTTTTCAGATCTGCGCAGCTTTTTGAAATGGTTGTTTCCCACAGTTGTGACAGAGAGCAACAAAACAGCGTAATCACAATTATACTGTCTGCATGTAATATTCATAGAGCCCTGGTCAGAGCCTGGACATCATCTATATTAAGATCTATTTGACAACACAAACAAATATCTGATTTTAACTGTTACATGTTCATTTAAATGTTGGAACCAGTCAGAGTGTATAAGTGTCAATCTCTTTAACTACATACATAAATGTTAAAGAGTGACTAAAGATAGAAATATCATCTCAACAACAGAAACATACAGAAATAAAAATAAACCCTAATGTCTAAATATATATGATGGATCAATCTGTAGAGAGGAAAACTAAGATCCAACGAGTCAAGTCACAAATCTTTAGTCAAACTTATCAGCAGGAAAATCAAAGCATAGCTGGGTCAGCTAATGAAAACCAGTGAACTAAAGATCCTCTCTGGCATCACAGGCGTCTTCATCCTCACAGTAACCTCTGACCTCCTCCTCCTCCTCCTCCTCCTCTCTGTGGAACACCTCCCCGTCCGGCTGCTTCTTCCACCAGAGCTTCACCTCCTCCTTCACCCCCTGGTCCTCCAGCTTCTGCTGCAGCTGAAACACAGAGGGACAGCAGCTCATTACCAATCTCTCTGATTGATTATTGACAGCAAATGATTAGGAAGAAGTTTTGAAATGAGCGGAATTTCAAAGTGGTTCCTCCACGGACTGGACAACTGAGACCAGGAAGACGGGATCTGGAACCACAGGCTTTTACTGGGGGTTCACAAAGTGAACTCCTTTCCCAGAGGACAAAGTCTGCAGGACTCGGACCTTGGTGGACCCTGAGGTCCAGATCTCCTACTCCCTGGTCCTGCTTTGTCACAGACTCTTGACCTTCTACCCCAGACGCCCCCCTCCTCCTCTGACCTGCTGCAGGATGGACTGCTGCACCTTCGGGTCTCTCAGGTCTGCAGATCCTCCGTTCACCCGAACCTTCACTGACCTCAGCACAGACTGTCGCACATCTGCAGAGGACACAGACCCTGGTGAGACAGGTGAGACAGGTGAGTCTGGAGGCCACAGCGCTGACGGAGGACTCACCATGATAGCAGATGAAGTGTACTCGTGTGGTGCATGGTTCACTGCCCCACAGAGTTGATAATATCGTCCCACAGCGGTCTTGTCCACCCGACCTCCGTTTCTCCCAGTTCCTGAAAGAACTGTTGCTCCCGTCCGACCAGATGAAGACATATCTTTGCAGACCTATCCAGGCCATGCTGGTGTTTGAGTCCAGTAGACCAGAGATCTCATCAGTGTCCTCCTGACTCTTAATGGTGCTCAGGTCTGTGTACATGTGGCGGCAGTAACTCTGAGCATCGTAGAAGTTCATAGGCTGAAGGTGCAGGATGTGACGGTTCACTGCAGCTGAGAGGGAGAAGGACACGTCACTGTCACTCTATCAAACTAACAACACCAGAGGCTCCTCCTCCACCAATCAGACTACTTCCTGTCACTTCCTGTTTATCCGCAGTCAGAAACAATTCAACATCTGTATCACGTTCTGTCGTAACTGGTGAGTTTAAATATTGCCTGATCAGTTTGTCCTGAAAGACAAGTAAGTGTTTTTTTAGGGTCCGGGCAGCTAAGCTGCCGGGACACTATTGTATTCCTAGGAATTCTTCTTCTTCTTTCTTTCTTTCTTTCTTCTTCCAAGGAAGTCATACTTCCCATGGGCGAAAACTCACCAAACTTTGTACAAAGGTTCAGTCCCATGCCAGATTCACTCAACTCCAAGGACATGTGCCCCCCCCTCCTAGGGGGGGCACAATAAGCGTTTAAATTTAAAAACTTTAAAAATTCCTACCAAACCAACGGTAGATGCTACAGTGTTGAAACTTCACCACAATGTAGCCTCAATACTGCTGAAACTTTTGTCCACTTAAACTTATTACAAATTATGAAGTCCATCACTCTGTTTTTTTGCTACAGAGCATCTCCAGACTGTCCTCGACAAAACTTGTTTCTCAGATTTTTGATTAAGCAAAAATTGAGCCTACAGTGCATGAAAACGTTTGACTGTAAACGGTACTGTAAACATATACCATCAAATTCTTGCTAAATACATTTTCAAACTTCCTGAAAAAAAATGAGAATATTCTGGAGTCATAGTTGATGAAGTTTAGCAAATATCAGAATTTTAATTCAAAAACTGAATTTTCTAGAACATTTTGAATTCTGCTCTCATGGGAACAACTGCAGTCAATGTGAGTGTGGAATTTATAAACATCAGATTTTCTCTTATGAAGCAAAACACTTATCATTAAAAACAAATCACCAACATTTCCATGCTGTCAAGATGCAATTTATGTATTATCAGATTTTTGTTTAGATGACTGAATTTCTGAAATTTTGACCATTTCATCACAACAGCTGCCCGGGCACTGACTCACCTGAGTGGATAAATGAAGCTACACAGCAGGTCTCACCACCAGCCAATTAGCTCAGCAAGTTAGGAGCTGGTTCTTGGTGTCAGAGGTTGTGAGTTCGAGACCCAGCAAGGGTGATGATGATGATGACAGATCAAAATGTCAGTTGTCCTCAATACGAAATACAAGACAATTGTCCTAATGGTGGCATCACAGAAAGCCTCTAAGTTTAAAAATCCAAATAGCTTGGACTGGACCATGTGCGAAGGCTCCTAACATCTTAAGAGTCACAGTAGATGTTTGACAAATACATATCATTGTTTTACCTCAAAAACTGATTTTTCTTTTTACTGTGGTTTCAAATCTGCCTACACGACAGTGAATGGCTTACTCAATTTGTGAAGCCACTGTTGAACTGCCACTTGTCAATTAGTGTTCAGTGTTCAAATCAGACCGTCAGTCCGTCCGGGGGGGGTGCACAGTCCATAGATGGAAACACACATGATTCGAATTTCTTTTAATGTGCATTTCCCAGTAATTCGAATCACTTTAGATGGAAACATGGCTACTGACTTGATCTGACAATGGAACAGAACACACACACTCACAGACTTCACCTGAACACACCTCTAAGGCTACGTTCACACCGCAGTTGCAAGTGGCCTGAATCTGATTTTTTCGCTCATATGTGACCCATATCTCATTTGCTTTTGACCGTGTGAACAGCACAACTCGCATTGAATCTGACTTTTTCAAATCAGATTCAGGCCACTTTTGAATGTGGTACTGAATTGGATACGTATCTGATTTTTTTGAATGCGACCGCAATCTGAACAGCCAGGTCGCATTTAATGCGACTTTGACGTCATTCTGACCCGCGCTGCACTGTTTTGTAAATGAATGACAAATAAAGTTGATTGAAAAACAAAAAATGTGCCACAGGCGCTTGTTGGGAGACACACACTTATCAATGACCGATTTGATACGGGATTACCTCAAATAATAGCCGGTATTCATTTGTTTACACAAACAAATACAGGCCGGCCCTAAATACAAGCTGGGTCAAAAAAAAAAAAAAAACTCCGTCGCCTGGAAAAAACTGACAACATATGATCAGAAACTATTTCAACTTTGTGGACTGTCTGCATGTGAAGACTGACCGGAGTAAAGCTGGCCTCATCCTCTGCTTCAGAGAGGGACAAGTTGCACTGTTGGACCTGGGTCTCTGCTCCGTCTCCGGTCCCGAACGGGCTCGGACACGGAGCGGGGGGGGGGGGTGAAGCGCTACAGCGCAACGGTGACAGAGACCCATGCAGGTCCGACAGCGCAGCGAGGACAGTAGGTGAGGAAGAGGAAGATGAACTAATGAACAATGAGCTTGGTTGCTAATGAAAATAAACTGGGGGATTTAGAAATAAAGGCTGTTGGCCGTAGCGTCACACTGAGCTGTCAGATGATGAGCCAGGCAGGCTGGGACTGACATCACATCAAAAGTCGGTGAGTTTAAATTCAGACTCTTTTTTTTTTTTTTTTTTAAGCGTAATGCTGTGAGTAGGTATAGGGAGGCTGATGGAGTGCGGGAGGGGTGGCAGGTTCGAATCCGACGTGATTTTTTTTTTCTTTTTAGCATTAAGCCATAAAGTCCTACAATAGCCTACCGGTTGCCGTTGCCATGGTTGCTTCCATAAACACCGTTGTGGCGTGATGTTACTGCGCATGCGGGTCACTTCAGGAGCTTGAGCTGTTCACACAGCGATCCATAGACAGGCCACATTTAAAGACGTAATGTGAACAAGCCAAACAAAAAATCGTATTTGAGCAATAGATCAGAATTGAGCATTAAGACCTGCGGTCTGAATGTAGCCTAAGTCAGTGAGTCAATAAGACTGAAATCTGAGGCTGCAGTTCCTCTCCTGACCACTAGAGTGAGTCAGTCTCCATGGACTCAAAATGTTTACAGTCTCACTCACTCACTCACTCACTCACAAACTAAACCACTGTGGGGGGGGGGGGGGGGGATTTTCAACACATTTGAGGCATTCTGGTTGTACTATGAGGAGAAATAGAGGGAAAAGAAAACATTGCTTCAGTTTTTTTTTTAAAGCAGATTTACTACTGACTGAGGTTCCTATCATTGTAATTGCAAGAAGGGCTGAAGTGTATGAAACTGAACTCAGAACTGGTCTAGTGTGGAGCTGTGGCTGGAGAGTGGCCAATGCCCGCCCATGCCGCCGGGACTGACTTCACTCTGACAGGTTGTGGTTCTTTCTGGCTCTGTTCAGTGGTTCTGGTCTCTGTCAGAATCTGGTTTTAAGACCTGAACTGTATCCAGGTAACCACAGCTGGGCTGTGACTCTTTTCCTCTGTAATAACCAGGTGACCAGACCTCAGGTCTGTTAGAAACTCACCGGTGTAGCAGAAGAAGGGATGCAGAGTATTACAGTCCTCCAAAGACCAGGTTCCAGTCTGGGACATGCTGACACAGTTCCCTGTGTCTGATCTTTGGTACCATCCAGAGTCCACCACGGCCTCCTGTCCACTACCAGACCATTTCCAGGGGACTTGAAAGAGTCCGGTCCAATAGTACCCTCCTCCGAACTTCTGATTGACCTCAGCGTTGCTGGCTAAGTCCTCGATGGTGGCGAGGTCAGTGTAGTTTTGTCTGCAGTAAGCCTGAGCTTCGGGCCACGTGAAAAGGGAATGGACAGCATGAAACTCTTTCCTGATAAATTCAGGCAGTGGACGACACAACGACACAAAACCTGAGAGAACACACAGAGGGGCTGAGCATCAAGACCAGACTGTGGAGCAATGAATTATGGGTGGGTAAAGAAACACACAAACATCTGTGAGCACCTGTACACACATTTAAACCATTTATTACACGGCTCTATTGAATGCTGCTCTCCGATTGGTCCAGCGCTGCGTTCTGCGGTCTGTTATTTCTGTATAACGGACCGTCGTCATGTATAACAGACCGTTGCTAGGGACAGCGCTCTGATCAGCGCAGTACAGAAAAGAGAAACTAGGGGAGGATATTTACCTTGTGTTTCATTTTTACCGTCATTAAACAGCGTCGGACTAACAGTGATGTTAGATAAATGACTGGTAACTTGTTACAAGGAGAGTGGAGGCTCCTTCCACATCGCTGCTGAGCCTCTGACCCGGTGTCACAGCTCTCCTCTCGTCTCGGTGCAGCTGGCACCGCGGCTCCGCGACACAAACGCACCCCGTAAACAGTAAAGTTAATCTCTTGTTTATGACAGATACGACTACACACAATACACACATCTTAACACGTGTATGGTAATCTATCGATCCACTGATTGATTATCAAAGGCTTCAGATGCATGAACGGGAGGAGGCTCGGCAAAACAGCGGAAGTGACCGGTCTTGCAGATTCGCTAAATGCAATTTTAAATCGATGAAAGTCATATTTTGGTCAACATTATGTTTCAAATTAATTATTTCACTCGTAAACCGTGTAATAAGCGGGATAATGTACAGTTGGTCGGTTGTTATGGAGAAATAAACCCCTTCATGTTGAATGAAACCCCTCCGCTTCGCGTCGGGGTTCCATACAACCTGTCGGGGTTTATTTCTCCATAACAACCTCCGAACTATACATTATCCCTTACATAAACACCTGTAGACACTCGTAACAACCTGTAACCACGAATTAACACCTGTAGACACCTTTATGAAGCTGATGTAAAACACAAACCTGACAGCAGCAGGAGGACGAGTCCTGTCCTCTCCATGATTGAAGCTGTCAAACAGAGACATCACAGAACCAATGTGTCACAATGATGTAAAAATAAAAGCAGACTTTACAGGAACGACAATATACCTTCAAAATAAAAGACCTTTAACTCACCACACAATAAGACAGACGAGCCTGAAAAGAATGACAAATTAAAGACATGAGAAGACAGAAGCAGCTGCATCAGATTAACACTATGACAATGATACCAATGACACCTGAGCTACAGGTGTGTTATAGAGGTCATCAGACGCAGTAACTAGATAACGAGATAAAGTTTAGTAGAGAAGTGTAACGTACCTCAGTCAGTCAGTCAGTCAGTGCTGA